>NC_134360.1:41664401-41749401 GCF_048569485.1 Anomaloglossus baeobatrachus
AATGTTATTTCTTTTTTTTTTTGTTTTTTTTTTTTTAAATTGAGACGTTTATTCAGAGGGTCATTTATTATTCAACCCCTCAAACCACCAGAATTCTGTTTGGTTCCCCTAAAGTATTAAGAAGTATTTCAGGCACAAAGAACAATGAGCTTCACATGTTTGGATTAACTATCTCTTTTTCCAGCCTTTTCTGACTAATTAAGACCCTCCCCAAACTTGTGAACAGCACTCATACTTGGTCAACATGGGAAAGACAAAGGACCATTCCATGGCCATCAGAGACAAGATCGTGGAGGGTCACAAGGCTGGCAAGGGGTTCAAAACCCTTTCCAAGGAGTTGGGCCTACCTGTCTCCACTGTTGGGAGCATCATCCGGAAGTGGAAGGCTTATGGAACTACTGTTAGCCTTCCACGGCCTGGACAGCCTTTGAAAGTTTCCTCCCGTGCCGAGGCCAGGCATGTCCGAAGAGTCAAGGCTAACCCAAGGACAACAAGGAAGGAGCTCCGGGAAGATCTCATGGCAGTGGGGACATTGGTTTCAGTCAATACCATAAGTAACGTACTCCACCGCAATGGTCTCCGTTCCAGACGAGCCCGTAAGGTACCTTTACTTTCAAAGCGTCATGTCAAGGCTCGTCTACAGTTTGCTCATGATCACTTGGAGGACTCTGAGACAGACTGGTTCAAGGTTCTCTGGTCTGATGAGACCAAGATCGAGATCTTTGGTGCCAACCACACACATGACGTTTGGAGACTGGATGGCACTGCATACGACCCCAAGAATACCATTCCTACAGTCAAGCATAGTGGTGGCAGCATCATGCTGTGGGGCTGTTTCTCAGCCAAGGGGCCTGGCCATCTGGTCCGCATCCATGGGAAGATGGATAGCACGGCCTACCTGGAGATTTTGGCCAAGAACCTCCGCTCCTCCATCAAGGATCTTAAGATGGGTCGTCATTTCATCTTCCAACAAGACAACGACCCAAAGCTCACAGCCAAGAAAACCAAGGCCTGGTTCAAGAGGGAAAAAAATCAAGGTGTTGCAGTGGCCTAGTCAGTCTCCTGACCTTAACCCAATTGAAAACTTGTGGAAGGAGCTCAAGATTAAAGTCCACATGAGACACCCAAAGAACCTAGATAACTTGGAGAAGATCTGCATGGAGGAGTGGGCCAAGATAACTCCAGAGACCTGTGCCGGCCTGATCAGGTCTTATAAAAGACGATTATTAGCTGTAATTGCAAACAAGGGTTATTCCACAAAATATTAAACCTAGGGGTTGAATAATAATTGACCCATACTTTTATGTTGAAAATTTATTAAAATTTAACTGAGCAACATAACTTGTTGGTTTGTAAGATTTATGCATCTGTTAATAAATCCTGCTCTTGTTTGAAGTTTGCAGGCTGTAACTTATTTGCATCTTATCAAACCTGCTAAATCTGCAGGGGGTTGAATACTACTTGTAGGCACTGTGTGTTTATTTTTTTAAAAAAAAATAAAAATTAAAAAAAAAATATATATATATATATATATATTTTTTAATTTTTATTTTTTTTTAAAAAAAGGGGGAGGAGGGAGATGCAGCTGCAGTATCTCACCATCTCTCCCTCAGTGTGTATGCTGTGAGAGGGGAGGAGGAGCTTATCTAATTGGCTTAGATTGTCAGAAGGAACCCACCACTCAAGGAGTATAAAAAAATAAGTAAATTATGGGGGGAAAAAAACAAATTTTGCAGGCTACCACAGCACTTGTTTGGTTAGAGATACATGTCACAGTTGTGATCATGGGGGCAGCAGGGGATGATGTATTGATCACTTGGGATCCGAGCACTGGGACCACCACCAATCATGAAAATAGGGCTCTGCAGAATGCAATATGAATGACAATGGGAAGGATGGAAATAACGGCAATAGGAGGGATGGAAATAACGGCAATAGGAGGGATGGAAATAACGCCAATAGGAGGGATGGAAATAACGCCAATCGGAGGGATGGAAATAACGCCAATCGGAGGGATGGAAATAACGCCAATCGGACGGGTGGAAATAACGCCAATCGGACGGGTGGAAATAACGCCAATCGGACGGGTGGAAATAACGCCAATAGGACGGGTGGAAATAACGCCAATAGGACGGGTGGAAATAACGCCAATAGGACGGGTGGAAATAACGCCAATAGGACGGGTGGAAATAACGCCAATAGGACGGGTGGAAATAACGCCAATAGGACGGGTGGAAATAACGCCAATAGGACGGGTGGAAATAACGCCAATAGGACGGGTGGAAATAACGCCAATAGGACGGGTGGAAATAACGCCAATAGGACGGGTGGAAATAACGCCAATAGGACGGGTGGAAATAACGCCAATAGGACGGGTGGAAATAACGCCAATAGGAGGGACGGAAATAACGGAGCACTGTACTCGGCTTTCTCCGACAGTCGCATCTAGTGCAGGAGCACACGCTCTCTGTTCGCTCCATTCGCAGGCGTTCAGACCCCCAGGAAGCATTAGATTATGGATAGCTGATAACTATCGATCTTGGGAGAATACCCTTTTAAATGTCTTTGGTTCCTCTGCAATGGATCTAAACTGCAATACCAGACCCAACCAACGGAGAGATGTGGCGCTGTTTCAAAAAGAAAAAAGACATGTTTTTCTTGATTTTTTTTTTTTTATTGCAAAATAATTTCTGGGGAAAAAGTAAAATAGATTAAAAAAAATAAATAAATAATAATATAGAAAATAAAATAAAATTAAATTAAAAAATCCAATAAACTGCTAATAAAAAAAAGAAAAAAGAAACAAACAAAAACGAACAAACCGCTTATAAATAAATAAGAAAGGGGATCAGGGAAAACCTCTCCCGTGTGGACATCTAGATGACCCCGGCGTATTGTTCTCCTCCTACGAGGCTCAGAAGTCTTTCTTTTCCAGGGTAATGTGACGGATCCCCCCCGGTTTGGTGTAAATGGGGCGGCAGCCGTGTCGCCAGCCTGTCCTGTCTCGCTGCCGACCCCTCCCCACCTAACAATGAGCACATTCAGACCCCGGCTTGTGTTTTCAGTTATTAAGAAAACAGTCGCCTGTCTCCGCTCGTGACTTTAATCTTTCGGGGTCTGAATCGCGGATCGGATGCCGTCTCTCCCCCCCCTTCTCGGGTCTAAATTCTAATGTTTGGTGAAAGTTCTGAAAAACGATCCAAAAAAGTGTAACTGGGGGGGAAAATATGACGGCATTAACCCCTTCACTACCTCCTGCGTACAGAATCCTAATTTACAAAAGTTGGGAAAAGTTTGCGTGCTCCAGTTATTGTAACTTTTAATGAGGTTTCTTGAGTTTTGGGGGCTTTTTTGGACCCAGAAATTGTTCTGAACCATAAAAAAAGAAAAAAAACTAATTGAGAAAAAAAACACAAAAAAAGTCACATTTTGGGCTTTTTCTAGCCCTTCAATAAGCTCTGTCCAATAGTCCAGAATACCAGATAATTCGGAATTCCTGATAATGGTGGTTGCCCCAAGCTAAAAGTTTTGGGGGTTTTTTTGCAGAAAATAAACTTTTGTAACCAGTAGTTCGCCGGCGGATAGCAGACAAGGTCCGCGGTGAAATCCAGTACGCGGGGTCCCGGCTGTCAATCACCTCGGCCCCTGCATCGCCGCCTGGGAATTCCTCGCTGCCACAGGGGCCTTTGATGATCGACCTGATGTACATGAAGGGAGGAAACAATTATTGTCGTTGACATTTCAGCAGCTTCTGATATTTCATCTGTGGCCCGTGCGAGGCCGGGGGGAGTCAGGTTTAGGGTAAAATTTGGACTATGATGACACAGATCTGGCTACGAGGCACCAGGACTGCGCTCCGGCCATTGCTGACAGTTCGGTGGCTTCGGTCGTGGGTGCGATTTTGCACTGAAATACCGCGGGCTCCGGAGAAAAGTCAACACCAGGGGGCCACTGGCGGAGACAGGCAAAAAAGGGCCCCTGTCCAAAAACATTTTCAGTCCAACAATTTATCATAATGCACAAAAAAATCCACCTACTTTGGAGATAGAAATTGGCCCCGTTACTTCTTGGGCCCCTGTGCACTGGTTTCACCAATGATATGTCCGCGCTTGCCAGGGAAAGTTTGGAGATATAAAAAGGAGGCCATATTGGTTTTCAACCAGCTGTATGCCATCCCAGTAAGGTCACGGTGGAACGTGTATGACCTGGTCAGGGGGTGATGGATGGGACGGGGGCCATCATCACCACGCAGCTGTTTGGACAGATCCCAAAAAGTACAAGTCTGTGCTTCTGATCTGGAAGCCAACCAATGTCAGATGAGCAGTGTCCGTACAAAATGCCGAGAGGACAAGGGGGTCAAATAATTGTCCCGACCTCCTGAACCCTGGCATTCCAGGAAGAGATTAACCTGCTGTGGGCACAACGCCCCCTGGTGATACCGGCCAACGGTGCAGGCAGGTGGGTTATTTTAGGACTATTGCTGAACCCACTCAAGTCTATTCAACCCCCACCCATCTATCCAACACCAACCCAAGTCTATCCAACACCCACCCCCAAGTCTATCCAACACCCACCCCCAAGTCTATCCAACACCCACCCCCAAGTCTATCCAACACCCACCCCCAAGTCTATCCAACACCCATCCCCAAGTCTATCCTACACCCACCCCCAAGTCTATCCAACACCCATCCCCAAGTCTATCCAACACCCACCCCCAAGTCTATCCTACACCCACCCCCAAGTCTATCCTACACCCACCCCCAAGTCTATCCTACACCCACCCCCAAGTCTATCCTACACCCACCCCCAAGTCTATCCAACATCCACCCCCAAGTCTATCCTACACCCACCTCCAAGTCTATCCTACACCCACCCCCAAGTCTATCCTACACCCACCCCCAAGTCTATCCTACACCCACCCCCAAAGTCTATCCTACACCCACCCCCAAGTCTATCCTACACCCACCCCCAAGTCTATCCAACACCCACCCCCAAGTCTATCCAACACCCACCCCCAAGTCTATCCAACACCCACCCCCAAGTCTATCCTACACCCACCCCCAAGTCTATCCTACACCCACCCCCAAGTCTATCCTACACCCACCCCCAAGTCTATCCTACACCCACCCCCAAGTCTATCCTACACCCACCCCCAAGTCTATCCTACACCCACCCCCAAGTCTATCCTACACCCACCCCCAAGTCTATCCTACACCCACCCCCAAGTCTATCCTACACCCACCCCCAAGTCTATCCTACACCCACCCCCAAGTCTATCCTACACCCACCCCCAAGTCTATCCTACACCCACCCCCAAGTCTATCCTACACCCACCCCCAAGTCTATCCTACACCCACCCCCAAGTCTATCCTACACCCACCCCCAAGTCTATCCTACACCCACCCCCAAGTCTATCCTACACCCACCCCCAAGTCTATCCTACACCCACCCCCAAGTCTATCCTACACCCACCCCCAAGTCTATCCTACACCCACCCCCAAGTCTATCCTACACCCACCCCCAAGTCTATCCAACACCCACCCCCAAGTCTATCCTACACCCACACCCAAGTCTATACTACACCCCCACCCAAGTCTATCCAACACCCACCCCCAAGTCTATCCAACACCCACCCCCAAGTCTATCCAACACCCACCCCCAAGTCTATCCAACACCCACCCCCAAGTCTATCCAACACCCACCGCCAAGTCTATCCTACACCCCCAACCAAGTCTATCCAACACCCACCCCCAAGTCTATCCTACACTCCCACCCAAGTCTATCCTACACCCCCACCCAAGTCTATCCTATACCCACCCAAGTCTATCCTACACCCACCCAATTTCTCATGCCCCTGAATGTAATCTATTGCTCCCTGTTGTCAGCCGGCAGAGCTGGCTGCAGTGTACTCCAACAGGTTGCATACATCTTCTTGTCCCCATGACTTGACACCTTTAGAGGCATTTTTATGTCATATATTTTTGCTACACCGCTGCATTTTAGGCTAAAAAAAAAATTGTGGGTTTTGTTACAAATTGTGCACCATTTGATTTCCACAGAGGATACACAAAAAAGTTTACACACCCCTATTAGAGTTCTAGCTTTATGTCATGTTAAAAGAAAATTCTACCTACCAAGAAGAATACATTTCAGATTTTTTTCCACCTTTGATGTCACCCATAATCTGTACAAATCATTTTGAGAGGGAAAATAAAAATAAAATGTAATATAATGTGGTTGCATAAGTGTGAACACCCTCTTATAATTGGGGATGTGGTTAAGTTCAGAAATAGAGCATTATCACATTTACCCGCATGTTACATAATATTAAGAGCACAGCAGCAATCATTTATAGAGATTCGGATTAACCTCAGGGAAAATTGCACTTTTCCGCAGAAGCCATGGTCCATGAACAGCCGACAACACAGCAAAGGGATCTCATTGTTAAATATCAGTCAGGAAAAGGGAACAAAAAAAATCTACTAGGCATTAGATCTACCATGGACATCGAAGATGTCATCAAGAAATGGCTTAATGTAGGCACAACATT
This sequence comes from Anomaloglossus baeobatrachus, assembly GCF_048569485.1. Taxonomy (NCBI): domain Eukaryota; kingdom Metazoa; phylum Chordata; class Amphibia; order Anura; family Aromobatidae; genus Anomaloglossus; species Anomaloglossus baeobatrachus. The sequence continues at coordinate 41,670,952 of NC_134360.1, forward strand.
GACATTACCTAAAAGTGGATGTCCCTCAAAAATTAATAGACTAGAAGTAAAATTTCTTTGGCAGACTGCCATGAGGCCGAAACCAGCCTTAAAAGGAGCTGCAGGAAGTACTGGTTGTGGACTGCATGTGACAACAATCTCCTGTATTCTTTATATGTCTGGTGTATGGGGTAAGGTGGCAACAAGAAAGCCTTTTCTTACTTAGAAAAAAGTTCAAACCTGGCTATGGTTTGCCAAAATCTGCATTATGTGGGAAAACAAATTACAATACGATGAAACCAAGGTGAAACATTCTGCCCATAATTCCAAGAGGTATGTTTGGTGCAAAGCAAATCACCAAAAGATCACCATACCCACAGTGAGTCATGGTGGAGGACTGATTTGGGACTGCTTTTTCGGCAGTTGGAACTGTGGCTTTAGTCAAGGTAGAGGGAATTATGAACCATTTCAAATATTAGTTCAAATAAAGTAGTAGTATATCATATCACCACAATGTCCCAAAATTACCCATAGGTTCTGAGGTTGATGCTTGTATCTCCAGGACTAGCAATCACAAAATATGAGAAAGTAGTAATACGATCCAGCACACAAAAAAAGTTAAAAAATTATTGCATGAGGATAAAAATAAAAATTAATCCAGGACATGCACACTTGACGCGTTTTGGACTCAGCTGTCCTAAATCATAGGACCTTTAAGACCAGCTGACCTTAGTGATGGCCAAGCGAGCTCACCACTGCTCGATACTCGATTGAGCATCGGGGTGCTCGGGCATGCTCGGTACTCGATCAAGTATCGCAGGTACTCAAGTGCCATGCTGGAGTGCCTGCTCCGCATGTTTTGCAGCTGTTTTTCAACCACAAAACATGCAGGCATTGCATGCCAATCACGGTAATGCCAATGGCTACTGGCATTACCAATCATAGTAATGCATGTTGGCTACTGGCGTTACTGTGATTGGCCAGCAGCAAGCAACAAGTCATCGGGTCTATATAAGACCCACTGGTGCAACGTTCGGCACGCACTACCCCGGAAACAGTGCAGGGATAGCTGTAAGAGGGATAGGTTGGCATTAGGGGCATATAGGCAGGGATTATAGCCTTACAGTCCTTGCTGCTTCACCCTAAAACCAAAAATCCCTTCTCAGGGCTACATTTATTCTATTTCCTATTAATACCGTAAACTTTGTAGACCTATAACATCTACCTAATTTAATGTGCGCAAGGCACGTGGAAAGGGACAGGGAAGTGGACGTGCAGCTGATGGTGCATGCAGAGCCCGTGGGACAGGTAAAACTGTGTTTTCTGCGGAAGCACAAGTAACACACTCATCCACGAGTCCTAGTTTTCAGCTCCACTTTGCAGAGGGGCACAGGACAGCACTCTTGAAGCCAAAATAGTGCAAATAGTTAGCCGGTTGGATGGCAGATAATGCTTCCAGTATGTTTCCGAGCACCACCCTGTCTTCCACATGGTCCAGTCTCATTAGCCAAGGATCTAGACCACATAATCCTCACCCTGATCCTCCTTCCTCCCACCATGATGAGTCCCAAGAGACAAGTGATCCCACATTCGGACGCTCTTCACATTTCCATTTATTGATTCTGGCCTCTCGCCCTGATAATTTCAAGAGGGACATGAGGAGAGCGTTTGTAGCGATGCCCAAAGATTTGACCAGCCTCGATCAGAAGAAGACGACAGTATGGAACAGCAAGGTGGAGGACCAGAGTTTGGAAGTGGAAGACGAGGTGGTGGACGATTAAGTCACTGACCCAACCTGGCAAGGTGGCATACACCGCAGTGCAGAGGGGAGGTATCCGCAGCGCAAAAGGCAGTGGGGTCCCCAGAGAACCCACACATGGCAAGCTCCCAGGCCAAGGGTTCGGTGTTTGCCAGCCTGGCACTTTTTTCAAGAAGGTGTAGATGAGACGATAAAAAAAAAATAAAGATATTTGCAACCTGTGCCGTACCAATATCAACAGGCCTGACCACTACCAGACTGACCACCACCAGCATGCCCAAACACATGTCATCAAAGCACCCGACTAGGAGGGCCGAACGTCTGAATCCACAATCAGTGCCTGCAGAAACACCACCGCCTCTTCCCCTGTGGAACATCCTTGCCAATCCACTGTCCAGGACGCAGGCGCGGATGACTCCCACCCTAAATCTGTCGTTGCACATTCACAGCCACGTCCACTTCCACTTCCCAGTCCCAGCGCAGCGTTCACTTTCTCTACCCCAGGCCTTGGAACGCAAGCAGAAATATCCAGCCACCCACAAGCCCAAACACTAAAAAGGGCAGATTTCCAGACTGCTGATCCTGGAAATGTTGCCGCTTAGGCTTGTGGACACTGAGGTTCTTCACAACCTCATGGAGGCAGCCATCCCTCGATACTTGGTTAAAGGCCACCACTATTTCTTCTGGTGTGCCCTCTCCACTTTACACCAGCACGTGCCCCATAACATCACCAGTGCCTTGATCAAGACCAACACAGTTACTGGGAAGGTCCACTTAACCACCGATATGTGGACAATTGCATATGGCCAGGGACACTAGATTTCCCTGACGGCACACTGGGTGAACCTTGTGGAGGCCGGGACCGAGTCGGACCCTAGGACGGCACATACACTACCGACACCTAGAATAGCAGGTCCCAGATCCTTCAGGGTTCCTCCCACCTCCTTCACCTGTTCCTGAACTCCCTCATCAACCTCCAAGTCCGAATTGTCGTCCATATCAGTAACAAGCTGCAAACATTGCCTTGGTGAAGCGGCAACAGGCTCTGCTAAAACTAATTTCTTTAGGTGACAAACAGCGCACCGCCACAGAGTTGTGGAAAGTTATAGCAGACCAGACAGATCTATGGCTCTGGCCGCTACCTACAACCAGGCTTGACCGTACCTTTGTGGCAGCTCTAAAGCTTGGCAAGCTTGCACACGTATCATGCCTGGCCCACGTGTTTAACTTAGTGGCTCAGCGCTTTCTGAAAACCTACTGTCACACTGTACTAAGGGAGACGCTATAGCTACAAGCAGTGAAGCTTCAGTGTGCAGTTAGCAGGCAAACCACCAGAGGGCAGTAGAGTAGTCAGTAAACCAGGTCTGCAACAGGAGGTCTCGTCAATAGCACAGGCATAATCAAATCGTGGTCAGGTGATAGCCAAAGGTTGGAAGCCGGGGGGAGAGACAGAGTTAGGAACAAGGATACAGGTCAGATGCCGGGAAGTCAAAGTACAAACAAGGGAGGAGGACAAACAGGTCCGGAGTGGAAAAAGACAGACAGGGAAGGGTACACAGTAGAAATGAGCAGTTAGTCAGGGATCGGAATAGACGGACGAACAAGGAGAGTACGGGTCAGAACAATGTAGCAGGCAGGCAGGACAGATTAGGTAACTCACCAGAGCCAGTAACATACGCTGCAGAGCATAAACTATCACTGGCACTGAACCGGAGGTGCAGCACCAGGATATAGTGTCCCGGAAACCAGAGTGAGGCAAGAAGGAGTTAACCCTTGCCATAACCAGGCTGGAGCTGGGAGAGATAATCAAACCACAGTGGCCAATACAGATCTGGATCATGACACCTACCCAGATTTTCCGGAGTTACTTGTGAAGGTAGTATCAGCAGAGCAGGTGGCCATGAGGTCACACAATCCAATATTAAAAAGTGGTGGCAAATCCTAGCCATAGGCTATCAGTTTATGAAGAGGGAATACCCCTCCACTTAATCTGTCAGATTGCTGCTTTTGACTCCGAACCGGACTCTGATTGGCCGCCCGTACATGTGGCCGGCTTTGCATTTTCCAATATCGCGGTCGTTCTCATCCAGGATCTGCGGCGGCTTTGTCTCTTTCCTGACCCCACAACATTACGGAATTAGGAAACGTCTCGAATAATCCCCTTCCGATACTGGCCCGGTCCTGAACTCCACTAATGAGGTTACTCATCCCTTGATCTCTGGGCTCCGTCTGTTTTGCTCCATCATTGCGTCACCTGGTTAAATACCTCCGCACAGATGCATTGGATACACCCGCTGCCCTTAATCTTGTCTCCCTCGGGCATTTACAAGAGTTCAAGGGGAAAAACTAAAAAAAAAAAAAAAAATGGAACCTTGCCGCCCGGTATCAGGCAGTGAACGGAGCGCAGCCTTATAGATCTTAGCTGGAAAGTGGAAACATACGCACGGTGAACTCTGCACACAGAAATCGTTCAGGGACAGGAAAAAACGATACCCTCCAATTATTTCTGGAATTTACTCTCCTAATCTAAAGATTTTCTTTAACCCTTTACGTGCTGGGGGGAAAAAAAGGACGCGGATCGAACACTAATGGGGTCCGTCTCTGAGATCCCCAATGTTAACCCTGGTCACCCGGCCATTCAGGGAAATGTAGGCAGAAAAGGAGCTCTCTGGGCAGCAGGTGGTCATTCACCTCTGTAAAGGAGAAAACGGCAAAGGGGGGCGCGGAGCGTAACCAGCGCTAATGCGTCAGCACTTTCTGATCAACGAGACCCCCAGTGATCCTGAGAATTAAGCGAGACCCCGTCACTGTTTTCTTCATGCACAGAGATTTTCACAGCCACCTGTTGTGCACTCCTATTTAAAGGGAATCTGTCACCAGGTTTTTGCTACCTAATCTGATGATAGCATAATGTAGGGGCAGAGATCCTGATTCCAGCGATGTGTCACTTATTGGGCTGTTTGCTGTCATTTTGATAAAATCAATGTTTGTAGAAAAATCCTGCTGGTTGATTCTCTTTAAAGGGAATCTGTCACCAGGTTTTTGCTACCTAATCTGATGATAGCATAATGTAGGGGCAGAGATCCTGATTCCAGCGATGTGTCACTTATTGGGCTGTTTGCTGTCATTTTGATAAAATCAATGTTTGTAAAAAATCCTGCTGGTTGATTCTCTTTAAAGGGAATCTGTCACCAGGTTTTTGCTACCTAATCTGATAGCAGCATAATGCAGGGGCAGCTATCCTGATTCCAGCGATGTGTCATTTACTGGGCTGCTTAGTGAAGTTTTGATAAAATCACTGTTTAAATCAGCAGTGGATCATCATTATAGGACTAGTCCAGCATATTCACATTGATTTTATCAAAATGACAGCAAACAGCTCAGTAAGTGACACATCGCTGGAATCAGGGTCTCTACCCCTACATTATACTGCTCTCTGACAGGGGAGAAAAACCTGGTGATGATTCCCTTTAAAAAAAAATGTAATAAAAAAAATCTTCAATCCATTATGGTCCCAAAATATATGTAAAAATAAACAAAACACATTCTCAACCACTAGACCACCGCCGCTCCTACATGCGGCTGCCAGTGCCCCCGTTCAGTCTCCAGGTGGGGGCATCAAGTGACCACTGCAGTCAATCAACAGAAACCCCCATCACCACCGCCACCAGCAGCAGAAGCCAGGAGACTCGTGGATTTTATCTTTCTGTATCTTGGGGTCCACTTTAAAACTAACCTAATGAAGTGGATATCCCCTTTAAATGGGTGGAGCTGTTGGTCTCATACACCCACATGTTCAGAGGAAAAATAGTACAAGTGACGCAGCATTTAGACCCCCTTTTTTTAGGATTAAGTGAGGGGCTCAGAGGTCAACCCCCTCAGCAGGGGAGGGGCGGCCACTGGTGCAATATGTGCTGCGACTGTGATTTTTACAGCGATACTGATTGATTTTAACTATTTAGCTGCTGCTGCCATCCAAAGCAATGCACAGGATTGTATGCAAATGGATGGATGGCAGTTGCCACTTAGTTAAAATCAATGGGCATCGATGCAAAAAGTGGCAGTGTAGCGACAGCCATAGAGGAGATTCCTTCTACCAATTAGGTGGGATATAAGGGCACAATCACAGGGGGATCGTTAGGGAGGAATAATTAGGTGCTCCATAAAGAGTGATGGCACAAGAGGGGCCCATGCAGAGTTCTTACACAGGGGGCGCTATTGTCTAGAGATGGAATATCCCGGCACAAGTCTGTTACATTGTATCTAAGGAACATCCGGACTGGACACAACTCAACGTCATCAGGAACAAGCAGATTATCCATTCACTGACAGCAAGCGGAGGTCTGGAAAATGAGAAGTGATTAAAACAGACAATGAATGTGACCGAGAAAAGCTCCTATGCTGGGATAATATTTCATGTGAAGTCTCTGCAGGAAGGATATTGTTTAACCCTGTGTGTGCTGGGGCTGCAGTCCAGAGGTGCAGGGACTGGAGGGGGGGGGGGGGGGGTGAGTGGGGGGGAATCAGGCACAGCCTCGTTGTTTACCCCCTAATCAGACTGATTAAAGCTTATGAGATGTCCCCATTCTAAAGACTGGAGAAACTGTAGACAGAGAATCTATGCCAAACCAATGGCCAAAAAGAGAAGGGGGCAGGCTTAGCTCTGAAAGAGAAATAGTTCATCCATGCTGTGTGAAGGGGGCTGGCTTTGCTTCGAAATAAGCCATCCATGCTGTGTGCAGGCTTAGCTCTGAAATAAGCCGTCCATGCTGTGTGAAGGGGGCAGGCTTTGCTTCGAAATAAGCCATCCATGCTGTGTGAAGGGGGCAGGCTTAGCTCTGAAATAAGCCATCCATGCTGTGTGAAGGGGGCAGGCTTAGCTCTGAAATAAGCCATCCATGCTGTGTGAAGGGGGCAGGCTTAGCTCTGAAATAAGCCATCCATGCTGTGTGAAGGGGGCAGGCTTAGCTCTGAAATAAGCCATCCATGCTGTGTGAAGGGGGCAGGCTTAGCTCTGAAATAAGCCATCCATGCTGTGTGAAGGGGGCAGGCTTAGCTCTGAAATAAGCCGTCCATGCTGTGTGAAGGGGGCAGGCTTTGCTTCGAAATAAGCCATCCATGCTGTGTGAAGGGGGCAGGCTTAGCTCTGAAATAAGCCATCCATGCTGTGTGAAGGGGGCAGGCTTAGCTCTGAAATAAGCCATCCATGCTGTGTGAAGGGGGCAGGCTTAGCTGTGAAATAAGCCATCCATGCTGTGTGAAGGGGGCAGGCTTAGCTCTGAAATAAGCCATCCATGCTGTGTGAAGGGGTCAGGCTTAGCTCTGAAATAAGCCATCCATGCTGTGTGAAGGGGGCAGGCTTAGCTCTGAAATAAGCCGTCCATGCTGTGTGAAGGGGGCAGGCTTTGCTTCGAAATAAGCCATCCATGCTGTGTGAAGGGGTCAGGCTTAGCTCTGAAATAAGCCATCCATGCTGTGTGAAGGGGTCAGGCTTAGCTCTGAAATAAGCCATCCATGCTGTGTGAAGGGGGCAGGCTTAGCTGTGAAATAAGCCATCCATGCTGTGTGAAGGGGGCAGGCTTAGCTCTGAAATAAGCCATCCATGCTGTGTGAAGGGGGCAGGCTTAGCTCTGAAATAAGCCATCCACGCTGTGTGAAGGGGGCTGGCGTAGCTATGAAATAAGCCATCCACGCTGTGTGAAGGGGGCAGGCTTAGCTGTGAAATAAGCCGTCCATGCTGTGTGAAGGGGGCAGGCTTAGCTCTGAAATAAGCCATCCATGCTGTGTGAAGGGGGCAGGCTTAGCTCTGAAATAAGCCATCCATGTTGTGTGAAGGGGGCAGGCTTAGCTCTGAAATAAGCCATCCATTTTGTGTGAAGGGGGCTGGCGTAGCTATGAAATAAGCCATCCACGCTGTGTGAAGGGGGCAGGCTTAGCTCTGAAATAAGCCGTCCATGCTGTGTGAAGGGGGCAGGCTTAGCTCTGAAATAAGCCATCCATTTTGTGTGAAGGGGGCAGGCTTAGCTCTGAAATAAGCCATCCATGCTGTGTGAAGGGGGCAGGCTTAGCTCTGAAATAAGCCATCCATGCTGTGTGAAGGGGGCAGGCTTAGCTCTGAAATAAGCCGTCCATGCTGTGTGAAGGGGGCAGGCTTTGCTTCGAAATAAGCCATCCATGCTGTGTGAAGGGGGCAGGCTTAGCTCTGAAATAAGCCATCCATGCTGTGTGAAGGGGGCAGGCTTAGCTCTGAAATAAGCCATCCATGCTGTGTGAAGGGGGCAGGCTTAGCTCTGAAATAAGCCATCCATGCTGTGTGAAGGGGGCAGGCTTAGCTCTGAAATAAGCCATCCATGCTGTGTGAAGGGGGCAGGCTTAGCTCTGAAATAAGCCATCCATGCTGTGTGAAGGGGGCAGGCTTAGCTCTGAAATAAGCCGTCCATGCTGTGTGAAGGGGGCAGGCTTTGCTTCGAAATAAGCCATCCATGCTGTGTGAAGGGGGCAGGCTTAGCTCTGAAATAAGCCATCCATGCTGTGTGAAGGGGGCAGGCTTAGCTCTGAAATAAGCCATCCATGCTGTGTGAAGGGGGCAGGCTTAGCTGTGAAATAAGCCATCCATGCTGTGTGAAGGGGGCAGGCTTAGCTCTGAAATAAGCCATCCATGCTGTGTGAAGGGGTCAGGCTTAGCTCTGAAATAAGCCATCCATGCTGTGTGAAGGGGGCAGGCTTAGCTCTGAAATAAGCCGTCCATGCTGTGTGAAGGGGGCAGGCTTTGCTTCGAAATAAGCCATCCATGCTGTGTGAAGGGGTCAGGCTTAGCTCTGAAATAAGCCATCCATGCTGTGTGAAGGGGTCAGGCTTAGCTCTGAAATAAGCCATCCATGCTGTGTGAAGGGGGCAGGCTTAGCTGTGAAATAAGCCATCCATGCTGTGTGAAGGGGGCAGGCTTAGCTCTGAAATAAGCCATCCATGCTGTGTGAAGGGGGCAGGCTTAGCTCTGAAATAAGCCATCCACGCTGTGTGAAGGGGGCTGGCGTAGCTATGAAATAAGCCATCCACGCTGTGTGAAGGGGGCAGGCTTAGCTGTGAAATAAGCCGTCCATGCTGTGTGAAGGGGGCAGGCTTAGCTCTGAAATAAGCCATCCATGCTGTGTGAAGGGGGCAGGCTTAGCTCTGAAATAAGCCATCCATGTTGTGTGAAGGGGGCAGGCTTAGCTCTGAAATAAGCCATCCATTTTGTGTGAAGGGGGCTGGCGTAGCTATGAAATAAGCCATCCACGCTGTGTGAAGGGGGCAGGCTTAGCTGTGAAATAAGCCGTCCATGCTGTGTGAAGGGGGCTAGCTTAGCTATGAAATAAGCCATCCACGCTGTGTGAAGGGGGCAGGCTTAGCTGTAAAATAAGCCGTCCATGCTGTGTGAAGGGGGCTGGATTAGGTCTAAAATAAGCCATCCATGATGTGTGAAGGGGGCAGGCTTAGCTCTGAAATAATGTGGCAGGCTGACTGACATGTTTCAGTAGGTACGTCAGCGCCCTTGTACGTTACGGTTACTTTATATACAGAGAAGGGGGCTGGCTTAGGTCCTGAAATGAGCCAGTCAACCAGTATAAGTAGAGCTAATGGGAGTGATCTGGGCACTTAGTATTATTAATTATTATTATAAGACAAATATATAATTATATTTTATTTCTTTTCACCTTAAAGGGTTTATTCAGCTCTTAGGTCATCAATATCAGATGTATTCGGGATTCCTCAACCAATCAATTGCTTGCAGTCCCAGTGCTGGTCAGACGTACAGTGCGGGCACATCACAGCTCTGTGCACCACATAGTGGCCGTTCTCTGGTATTGCGTACAGCTCCTATTGGCCGTGATCTGAGCTGCTCTAAGCACCACATAGTGGCCGTTCTCCGGTACTGCGCACAGCTCCCATTGGATCTGATCTGAGCTGCACCGTGCACCACATAGTGGCTGTTCTCCGGTACTGCGCACAGCTCCCATTAGAGGCTGCAGGACCCTGCAAACAGTGGTAGAAAATCTCTACAAACATGTGTAAAGGTGTTTTTTTTGTTCGTTTTTACTGGACAACCCTTTTAAGAACCAATTTATTTCAGTAGCATCTTGCAAGGTTTTTTTATGCAAAAAATCCTAGAAATGATGAGCAATAGTGTGCAGTGTACCTAGTACATATCACCGATGTGATGAAGCGGAGGCTCAGACATCCGGCCGACAGGCAAACATGAATTACGCACAACAAAAACTCTTAGAAATTAAGTTACCCTAAGACATTCGCCCTAATCAGGGGACTTCTCTGATCCGTGGCCAAAAAGTAGCCGCGCCGGTGAATAGACAGACGGCAGGAGATATGATAGATTAGATCACCGGGGGCATTGATCCCGTCCTCCTCCTTTATTCCCTTTAAAATCTTAATTTGTTGCAGGCAGCGGAGACATGTCCAAGAGCAGAAATCAGCGGAGACCTGCGCTGAGGGGGCCGGGGTGGTTACTGTACCAGTGCAGCGCCCTAAAGAGCTGAGCTTATCCAGTGATGGTGGCCGCCGTGGTCAGCAGAAATTCACCATGTGCCGACAAATGCAGAACTCCAATTTCCAAACAATACACCTAGGAAGTTTACTTCTAGGCTTGGAGAAGTCCGACAGATGTACTATAATTACCTGCAGAAATCGAATCAAATGGAGAGGGACGGCGGGCGAGGAACGACAGGGCGGGCGAGGAACGACAGGGCGGGCGAGGAACGACAGGGCGGGCGAGGAACGACAGGGCGGGCGAGGAACGACAGGGCGGGCGAGGAACGACAGGGCGGGCGAGGAACGACAGGGCGGGCGAGGAACGACAGGGCGGGCGAGGAACGACAGGGCGGGCGAGGAACGACAGGGCGGGCGAGGAACGACAGGGCGGGCGAGGAACGACAGGGCGGGCGAGGAACGACAGGGCGGGCGAGGAACGACAGGGCGGGCGAGGAACGACACGGGGCGTTGGATCCGTCGCCTTCCGTTTTTTCGCCGGTCCCAAAAAACGTTCTTTGGACGTTGCTTCCGGTGGCCGCACAGACAATTTTTGCCGGATCCGTCGGACCACGGATGAAACGTGAAGCCATGCGTCGCAATCCGGCACTAATACAAGTCTATGAGAAAAAAAACGATCAGGCGCTGGATCTGTTTTTTTCCCAATTCGCCAGATTGCGTCTGATGGCAAAAAACTGATGAGTGAAAAAGGCCTTAGTGTAGTTTTGATAAAATCATGGTTTAATCAGCAGTAATTATCATTACAGGACTCCTTGGTAGTCCAGCATATTCATGAGCTCTGTATAACTGCTAGATCTTCAGCAGAGAAAAAAAAATAGATAAAATTTAGATGCATTGGCTCAAAACCGAAAAGTGTCACCGCGAAGGAGGACATTGCCCGTAAGCTTTACTTTGACAAACTGGAATATCCCTTTAAGAGCACCCGACATGCATCGCTGCCTATGGTGGTCTATATATTACTCCATGTTTTCATTTTATTTTTCACAAGACTTAGATCCTTTAGATCCAGTGGGTTCCAGCGTCAATTAGTATAAATTAAGCGATAACGGCCCCAACAATGGGCGGCGGAGGGGACACGCATTCTCTGCCCCGACTATTCCCATCTCAGTCTAAGGCCATTTAATACTGAGGTTGGCAGAAAGAACAAACCGAGAAGAAAAAAATAATAGAGAAACACGATGGCTGAAGCTGATTAAATTCATGAAAAAACAAAAGGAGGGAACGAGCCTTCAAGAAGGATTCATTGATTTGTCACCGTGACCCGCTCCCACTCAGGAGAGACTCGCGGCCTCACAGAATGGACCATTGTCTCCTCGATTTCTTTCCGTGGGAAAAAAAAAATATCAAAAAATGCCAAAGAGGGTAATGAGCGATGGCGGCCGGGATATTCATATTATAAAATGGGGGTTAAAAGAAGATATATACATTTTTTCTATTTTAATAGTAAATACAACAGTAAGGTCTGCAAAGGAAAAAAAAAAAAGTCCACAGCAGCTGTGTCAGATTTTTATTTTTTTTTTACCCTAAAAATATCAAAATCCAAGACAGGCGGCGGCGCAGTATGGAAACCTAATGGGGCACTGATTGTCATCTTTCTGCCTATGCACAGTGCACACAGCTGCCACGAGTGGTGTGGGCGGAGTTATACAGAGCTCAGCATTAAGAGAACTGGTAAATCTTCAGCACAGAGAACAGGGATTTTATCAAAACTGCAGCAAGCAGCCCAGTAAGTGACACCACACAGGAATCAGGGTCTCTGTCCCTACATTATACTGTGCTATGATGAGGCAGCAAAAACTTGGGGATAGATTCACTTTGCTACTATCATCACCGCTGCAGCCAATCACTCAGCAGAGAAGATGAGCTCAGTGACTGCCTGCAGTGGTGATGTACATTCTTGATGTGACATCAATACCGCAGCCAAAACCACATTGATCGGCACAGCAGCAGGAGTCGGGGAGCGGGGGTACGATCTGATTTTGTTATTTTACATGACTGCTATCCTCTGTGGCTGCTTTATTTTATGTATAAACACAAGAAAACCCCTTTAAGACTCCTCTAGGGATGTTTACACCCACTGTGAAGATTAACCCCTCGTATAAAGAGGCTGAAGCTCAGGGAGGCCACAGACACCGGGGGCAGACGAGGGAGCCACCGCTCAAGTCCAGAGGAGGGATGACAGCTGGGTTTTATTTTTTAATAGTCCTGGTGGCTTTATACTGGACATTGGGCAGACGGGACCAGCGCAGGGGAGGCGGACGGGACCAGCGCAGGGGAGGCGGACGGGACCAGCGCAGGGGAGGCGGACGGGACCAGCGCAGGGGAGGCGGACGGGACCAGCGCAGGGGAGGCGGACGGGACCAGCGCAGGGGAGGCGGACGGGACCAGCGCAGGGGAGGCGGACGGGACCAGCGCAGGGGAGGCGGACGGGACCAGCGCAGGGGAGGCGGACGGGACCAGCGCAGGGGAGGCGGACGGGACCAGCGCAGGGGAGGCGGACGGGACCAGCGCAGGGGAGGCGGACGGGACCAGCGCAGGGGAGGCGGACGGGACCAGCGCAGGGGAGGCGGACGGGAACAGCGCAGGGGAGGCGGACGGGAACAGCGCAGGGGAGGCGGACGGGAACAGCGCAGGGGAGGCGGACGGGAACAGCGCAGGGGAGGCGGACGGGAACAGCGCAGGGGAGGCGGACGGGAACAGCGCAGGGGAGGCGGACGGGAACAGCGCAGGGGAGGCGGACGGGAACAGCGCAGGGGAGGCGGACGGGACCAGCGCAGGGGAGGCGGACGGGAACAGCGCAGGGGAGGCGGACGGGAACAGCGCAGGGGAGGCGGACGGGACCAGCGCAGGGGAGGCGGACGGGACCAGCGCAGGGGAGGCGGACGGGACCAGCGCAGGGGAGGCGGACGGGACCAGCGCAGGGGAGGCGGACGGGACCAGCGCAGGGGAGGCGGACGGGACCAGCGCAGGGGAGGCGGACGGGACCAGCGCAGGGGAGGCGGACGGGACCAGCTCAGGGGAGGCGGACGGGACCAGCGCAGGGGAGGCGGACGGGACCAGCGCAGGGGAGGCGGACGGGACCAGCGCAGGGGAGGCGGACGGGACCAGCGCAGGGGAGGCGGACGGGACCAGCGCAGGGGAGGCGGACGGGACCAGCGCCGGGGAGGCATATCAGGCAGCAGAGCAGCTGTCTACAGGGAAACTGCTGGAATGTCACTGCCAACAGCTGAGAATTTGTTACAATTGTATCCAGTCTAGACAGCCTGCACTGATACAGTTGTATCCAATTCAGACTTTGTTACAATGTAACAGACCCGCAGCTGTGGCAGGTTACTCCTGGTCAACATATGTACAAGCACCGCTCCCCCATCCACACTCACCCCCGATGATGGTCCTGATGAGGGAGGCATGGCCCGGGCAGTCTACCAGGGTGAACTGCAGCCTGCTGTGCCCCGTGTGTCTCAGCTGCTCCGGCGGCTGCACGGTGAAGGAGGAGAAGCCCAGGTCCAGCGTGATCCCCCGCTCCCGGCTCTGGGGGTTCTTGTCGAAGGCGGCGGTGGAGGCCGTGGTGCTGAGCGCCTTGGCCAGGGACGTCTTCCCGCTGTCAATGTGCCCGAGCACCCCGACATTGAAGTTCAGCGTCTCCCCAAGAGCAGCCATGCATGCGTTCCGGCGTGAAACGCTCTGCTTCCGCGTGGTGCGTCACTAAACACTCCCGGGCGGAAACGAGAGTCAGATGAACTTAGTTCCCTCATACAGAAAGGAAAAACAAGAATCTTGCTTGTCTAATGTCTAGTCCCTCCATCACTCAGAAAACATCAGGTGCAACAAGAATATTTCTGATCTCATTTTATTACATGTTTTTTGGGAGGCGGTGACACCCTCTCCCCCAAAAAAGCTTCTGACATTGTTTTGTTATTTGGGTTTGTCAATCACAGTGTGGGGCAAAGATAAATTTCGTGTGCCCAGTCAGTGATGCAGGTGGGGAAACCAAATATATTGACATTTTTATTTTCTAGATTTTAGTTTACACTTTAGGAACAGAGAGGATACTATAATATCTATATATATGTACTTTATATTTAAACATATAATTATTTCTTTTTTATTTTATATATATATATTAATTAGGTGCTATGTATATATATATATATATATATATATATATATATATATATGAAATGCAAAAAAATATATATATTATAAAAATATATAATATATATATATATATATATATATATATATATATATATACACAATATATGGAGATAAGGTATGCACACCAGTGAATATGTAAGGGGAATACATGAAAAGCAGAAACTGCTGTGTGAATACTGACATGAAAAATCCAATAGCTATGTGTAAGAATGAAAATATGAAAATGGAATCTGCATTACTGCCATGAACATATGAATAAAGAGAAATTTAGCTATTGAATTGATCAATGCAACAGAGCCCCAACACTACGCCAAAGTACGCTGGAGTCCCAATATATATATATATATATATATATATATATATTATGTGTGTGTATATATATATATATATATATATATATATATATATATATACAGAAAAAAATGAAGGCAGCACTGCTGCTGTCATTTTTTCTGCATATTGGAATCGGGTGAGACTGATTAGAAGGATATTGCACCACAGCTGGTTTATATATATATATATATATATTATATATATATATATATATATATATATATATATATATAAAAAGTAAAATATATGTACAGTATATATATTTATATATTATGTACTTTATATTTAAATATAGATTTATTTCTCCTTTTTATTTTAGAATATATAAATATATATTATTTATATGATATATATAATAAATATTTATATATACATATATACCTATATATAATACAGAAAAATAGATACATATTTAAATAGAAGAGAAATATATTATATATCTAATATATATATTCGGTATATATGATATATAATAAATATATATACCTATATATAATACAGAAAAATAGATATATATTTAAGTAAAAAGAAATATATTATATATCTAATATATATATACATATATATATATATTAAAAATAAAAAAAACTAGAATATATATATATATATATATATATATATATATATTAGATATATAATATATTTCTTTTCTATTTAGATATATATCTATTTTTCTGCATTATATAAATAAATAAATAAAAAGATAAGAGAATAACAAAACAAAACAATATATATATATATATATATATATATATATTAAAAGTAAAAATATATATATATATTGTTTTGTTTTGTTATTCTCTTACCTTTTTATTACAATCACTGTAAGGTTGGAGCATGTTGTAAAACTACTTATCTCCTATGAAGCCAAGCCAGACGCTTTATAGGTGTACAAAGGGCCGTCAGGCATTCCTCTGCTGTCATGACAGGGTTATTAACAGCGTCTAAGAGGTTAAACTGGTGCGATCAGAGCTACGTGAACAGTGGACATTGCTTATTGCATAGTATGCTCCAGCCCTCATTGCATATAAACAAAAAGTCAGAGGACCAGTCACCAGGTGACAATAGGCCATTATCAGCACTTATTTTATTACTGCTGCTCTCCTGAGTATTCCCTTTTTTGTTTTTTCATCAGCTCCTCGGGCATGCACACTGAATCTGATTGTACGTTCCCTGATTCATTTCATATAAGCGCATGCTCCGAAGCTGCTGTGAGTCAGTGGCTATACGACGTATATATGACACTATATGATGCAGGTGTGAAAAGTGAGCAGCAAAGGATAAAAAGTGCTTTTTTCTTTTAGATAAATACCGGGACCTTTTGCTTGAGAATACCATATCAGTGATGGACATTGCATCACTAACAAGACATTGTTTAATATATATATATATATATATATATATATATATATATATATATATATAGTTTTATATAGAAAAATGACGCGACAGGTTTCCTTTAAATCTGCCATACAGTTCAAGAGATATGGGCTTTTTCATTTGGTGCTAATTTTTATGATCTTTATAAAAGGGTGTGGCTCACAGGGTAAAACTGCAAAGTAACCTTAAGACACGCCCCTGAGGATCCTGTGAGCAACGAAATAAAAAGTCCTATATCTCTGGAATTAAAAAAAATACTCAGGGGAGAAGTACATATAGAATAAGGGCAAAAACTTTCCACTTTTGGCCTGAGGTTGTGTATACTCCAAACCTTCTGTTACAGTCATTGACCCCATGGCTGTTGGTACAGAAAGAGTTTGGAGGGTGTGTAGAAATATAGTCTTAGGGGGGCAGCAAATCCCTTTAAGGCTATGGTCATATGGCAACTCAGACAAGCTGGTCAGCCCAAAAAAAAAAACTGGGCAATCTGTCTTTATGACTTTTAAAATTGCCATTTGTAAGAAAAAAGTTGGACGAGTTGCAAGTAAGTAGTAGTTGCTGGTGACTAATATTGAGGTCATATATGATGGCAGACACTTATCTCCGCATCCCAGAAACAACATGCACCGACCATACATCAACGTTCATATACAACTTGTTATGGAAGTGTATGGGTGCGTTACAGCCGCACTTAATTTGTAAAGTTACCCCTATCAACAAGGTCCTTCCAATGCTCCGATGATTAACAACCCCCATTATCATGTAGACCTCAGGCTGCTTCTGATCATACATCACAATGGTCTCCCATATTCAGGATTGTGACACAGTGGGAATGGAGTCATCATTTCCTCCGATTCTAATGTGTGCATCCACCTAATCTAAAACAAAGGAAAATAATATAGTATAAGTCGCATCCAAGCTAAATAAATTCCCGTAAAATAAATAAGCCGCTCATTACTCCGGAGTGCTCCGTAATATTCATTTCCGTAGATTTGACATTTTTCCTTTTTCGGAATTCCATACACGACCACAAAATAATTGTGAATGTTCAGCACTTGAAGCACTTACCCGAGAGAAACCCAACGCCGACTTGAATAATATATTTCCTTTATCATGGAGACGTTATTTTCATTCCTAGAATAAGTGCGGGGAGTGATATTGGCAGGAAGGATCGGGGTCAAATGTTCAGCTCTCACACGTATTCCTGTGTAATGAAGGGGGCGAGATCCAAAAATAACAATGATCACGATGGTCTAAATCCATCAAAATTTGAGGATAATTCAATGGTGGAGTGCATTTTGCAAATCTGGTTATTCACATTCTATAAATATAGTGGCCAACGTGACGACCTCGGACATCACAAGATGGACGGACAAGACCTAGCGTGGGGACAAGACATAGCGTGGGGACAAGACATAGCGTGAGAACAAGACATAGCATGAGGACAAGACATAGCGTGGGGACAAGACATAGCGTGGGGACAAGACATAGCGTGAGAACAAGACATTGCGTGGGGACAAGACATAGGGTGGGGACAAGACATAGCATGGGGACAAGACATAGCGTGAGGACAAGATATAGTGTGAGGACAAGACATAGCGTGGGGACAAGACATAGCGTGGGGACAAGACATAGCGTGAGGACAAGACATAGCGTGGGGACAAGACATAGCGTGAGGACAAGACATAGCGTGGGGACAAGACATAGCATGGGGACAAGACATAGCGTGAGGACAAGACATAGCGTGAGGACAAGACATAGCATGAGGACAAGACATAGCATGAGGACAAGACATAGCATGGGGACAAGACATAGCGTGAGAACAAGACATTGCGTGGGGACAAGACATAGCGTGGGGACAAGACATAGCGTGGGGACAAGACAGCGTGAGGACCAGACATAGCGTGGGGACAAGACAGCATGGGGACAAGACATAGCGTGGGGACAAGACATAGCGGGGGGACAAGACATAGCGTGAGTGTCAGAGTTCCGGGTTTTCCAGTTCTCTTTTGAAAGAGCATGCCCTTTGTTAACATGGAGTTTGCTGTTCTGTTGCCCTACTTCCTGTCCATCTGTTTAAAAGGCCGCCCCTAAGCTTAGTCCAGTGCCTGAGTATACTGCTTGCTGTGTACTCCTGCTTTGCTGCTCTTGGTTCCTGATTGACATTTGGATCCTCCTGAAAAACAACCGACACCGACTCTGGACTTCACCTGGTCTCATCAAGCTGTGCCCGGACTCCGTCTGCCGTCTTTGCTCAGCACTTCTGCCCAGTTCCTTCCGGTTCGTTACCACTTTGGACTCTCATCCCGTACGGACATTTTTGGACTATACCTATTGCCCTTTGTGTCCCGGCTGCTGCGCATTTAGGCCTTCTGGGGTGATTGCCAGACAGTCCCTGTATAGGGGTTCGCTCTTGGTGGTCTCCCTGGGGGAGTCCGGTGCGTGGCCCCGGGAATTCCCCTTCGCTCCGATCCTGGAAGGTATTTCCTGTGTTTTATGTTCTACTGTGTTTTGTTCCGTTTATGTACATCTTGTTGGTTACATATTATAAACATCTTTGCACCAAGAACTCGTCTCTGGTTGTCATTGCCCTAACGCAATCGAAATCCTCAGTACATACAATAGTATTACAGTGAGGACAAGACATAGCGTGGGGACAGGACATAGCGTGGGGACAGGACATAGCGTGGGGACAAGACATAGCGTGGGGACAAGACATAGCGTGAGGACAAGACATAGCGTGAGGACAAGACATAGCGTGAGGACAAGACATAGCGTGAGGACAAGACATAGCGTGAGGACAAGACATAGCGTGAGGACAAGACATAGCGTGAGGACAAGACATAGCGTGAGGACAAGACATAGCGTGAGGACAAGACATAGCGTGAGGACAAGACTTAGCGTGAGGACAAGACATAGCGTGAGGACAAGACATAGCGTGAGGACAAGACATAGCGTGAGGACAAGACATAGCGTGAGGACAAGACATAGCGTGAGGACAAGACATAGCGTGAGGACAAGACATAGCGTGAGGACAAGACATAGCGTGAGGACAAGATTTAGTGTGAGGACAAGACATAGCATGAGGACAAGATATGGTGTGGGGACAAGACATAGCATGGGGACAAGACATAGTGTGAGGACAAGACATAGTGTGGGGACAAGACAGCGTGGGGACAAGACAGAGCGTGAGGACAAGACATAGCGTTGGGACAAATGAATAATGTCAGTTTGCATCAAAGATGTAATTGATCGTTTTGAGGACATTCTCAATTTGGAATGACATGTCAGCAATGGTCATCTGATATTTATCATATAGGGGCCCTAGGGACCATAATTCAGTAGGAGAAGTTTGGCTTTTGTGGTTTTCATTCAAGCATGAAATAATAATAATATTTATTCACTTACAGTATATAGCACTATTAATTCCACAGCGCTTTACATACATTGGCAACACTGTCCCCATTGGTGCTCACAATCTAAATTCTCTATCAGTATGTTTTTGGAGTGTGGGAGGAAACCGGAGTACCCGGAGGAAACCCACGCAAACACGGGGAGAACATACAAACTCCTTGCAGATAGTGTCCTTAGTGGGATTAGAACCCAGGACCTCAGCGCTGCAAGACTGCAATGCTAACCACTGAGCCACCATGCCACCCTGCTGTCCATATTACAGCTGCAAATTTTGACCACTGGTCTAATGACACAAAACTGATCACATCATAGGGATCAATGACTATTATTTTGGCTCATCAAATCTCGTGGTCATGGCCGTAAGATGGCGAAAAGTGCTCACGTGAAACCGGCATCTGGTGGGTCTGAAAATTGTAAATCTGACTCAGTCTAACCCATCAAAGGGAACTGGAGGAAAAACAGGTTTTTTTCGCCGCGCTTGAAGACCACGAACATCAATGTTGAACAAACAATTTCTTTTATTTCATTCCTACGCGTTTCGGAGACACCAACTGAAAAAGGAGACAGTTGGGGGTCTCCGAAACGCGTAGGAATGAAATAAAAGAAATTGTTTGTTCAACATTGATGTTCGTGGTCTTCAAGCGCGGCGAAAAAACCTGTTTTTCCTCCAGTTCCCTTTGATGATTTACTTGTGCAACAGGGCTGCTGCTGGACCGCTTAGGCACTCACTTATGCCATTGAAGGAGTTGTGACTGGCACAACCCGATCAGGTGAGTGCACCACTTCTTTATGTTTTTCACCCAGTAAATCGGGTAAGACCCTATTGCGCCTTTTCTCTCCCGTTTTTAGTCAGTCTAACCCATGGCAAACATCAATCCATATACGTCCGAGTATGATAGCCTATAACAGAGGTCCCCAACCCTTCTGATCTTGAGAGCCACATTCAGCTCTGAAAAAGGGTCATTGACCACATTTAGCTTTCAGAGAGGGTCGCGAGCCACATCCAGCGCCCACCCCAAAGATTTGCCACAGAAATCACACCGAGGCAGTATCCAAGGGTCCTTACCTCCATTTAGATTTGCTTTTCTATGTTGTCCTACTCACAAAAGTCACCATCTAGAGACCTGCTCTTCAGAGCTGTTTGCTAGTCATGGTGCTTATGCACCAAGCTGGAAGACAGCCATGAGCCCCACATCACAGGTTTCCAAGCCACAGGTTGGGGACCCCTAGTCTATAATAATAATAATAATTTTTATTTATTTAGAGCCAAAATATTTTTCACCACTATACAATTTCCCATTGGCAGACACAGGCAGAAAAGGGCCCCTGTGCAAAAACAGTATATGGGCCCTTTTCAGTCCAATAACTCATCAAAATGCATAATTCTACCTGATTTGGAGGTAGAAATGCTCCCCATTACTTCTTGGGCCCGGTTGCACCATTGATATCTTAGCCTCTGCAATTTCCAGCCCACCTGCAGGTCTGCTCATCCGAATTCAACAGTCTCATATATGGGTGTGGATCAGGAAACTTGAGGTTGGTCAAGAATTTGTATCTGACGTGTTCTGTAAAAATTGGACTTGTAAAACCAGCCTGAGGTCAATATCAGGTGTCCGAAAAACATGGTCAGTGTTCAGATCGGAATATCTAGCTCAACCTTAACGTCTGCTGTCTGAAGCTAATGTAGCACCCCACGGGACCTGCAGGGCTAAAGGGGGCTTTACACGCTACGATATCGTTAATGTTTGGTCGCCGGGGTCAAGTTGTTAGTGACGCACATCCGGCGTCATTAACGATATCGCAGCGTGTGACACTGACTAGCGACCTTAAACGACCTCAAAAATGGTGAAAATCGTTCACCATGGAGAGGTCGTCCCAAACTCAAAAATCGGTAATGGTTGTTTATCCAGGTGGTTCATCGCTCATGCGGCAGCAAGCATCGCTATGTGTGACACCGCAGGAGCGAGGAACGTCTCCTTACCTGCCGCCGGCCGCAATGCGGAAGGAAGGAGGTGGGCGGGATGTTACATCCTGCTCATCTTCGCCCCTCCGCTTTGATTGGCCGGCCGCTTAGTGACGTTGCGGTGACGTCGCTGTGATGCCGAACGTCCCTCCCCCTTGAAGGAGGGATTGTTCGGCAGTCACAGCGACGCCGCCGACCAGGTAAGTATGTGTGACGCTGCCGTAGCGATAATGTTCGCTACGGCAGCGATCACAAACAATCGCATGCGCGACGGGGGCAGGTACTTACACGCTCGCTATCGCTACAAATTGCTAGCGATATCGCTACCGTGTAAAGCCCCCTTTACTCGTCACCGGGCCAGTGGTGTTTGGGGTTGCTGTGAATGGCCTGACCCGGCTCCGTGGCCCCGTCGGCTACATCAATGAGGGTGCAAGGTGACTGGTAACAGGGGATGGGGGTTTGCTTTGCAGCGCCACCCATGGGATGCGACCAGAGATTAGCCGAGGTTGCGAGATGTCACTCTCCTCCGGGGCTGATGGCAACGCAGCTCAGATAGTTCAACTCCCCACAGGTGGAGCGAGCCCCAGGGAGGACGGTGGCGACAGGGGAAGGACCACTGGTGCCGGAGCGCATGACCCCGGAATTTGGGTCATGCGCACTATGAATCCAGGTGTATGCGTCATGGCTTCAAACTGAAGTAGTTAGCATGACCGAAAGTCCGGGGTCATGCGCACTGAGCCGAAATCCAGCGTCAGACGCGATGGCAGCGGAGAGGTGAGTGAGATCATCCTTGGTTGCTCTCAGTGAGAGAAACAAAATTAAAATTTTGTAGTTGTGATACCTTTTAATGGCTAACTAAAGGCCCCGTCACACGCAACGACGTATCTAACGATATATTGCCGGGGTCACGGACTCCGTGACGCACATCCAGCATCGTTAGCGACGTTGTTGCGTGAGACACCAATGAGCGACCGTTAACGATGGAAAATACTCACCAAATCGTCCATCGTTGACACGTCGTTCATTTTCTAAAAATCGTTGATTGTTGAGGATGCAGGTTGTTCGTCGTTCCTGAGGCAGCACACATCGCTACGTGTGACACCTCGGGAACGATGAATAACAGCTTACCTGCGGCCGCCGTCAATGAGGAAGGAAGGAGGTGGGCGGGATGTTACGGCCGCTCATCTCCGCCCCTCCGCTTCTATTGGGCAGCCGACTGGCCAGGGGAACTAACGCCCAGAGGACTAGTCCGCTAACTCATTAGCATACAGTAATAGATCTTCAGAAATACTTTTTTTTAAAGATCTCTTTATCTATGCTAGTGTATACAGGGACGGTTAGACAGTAATTAGCAATATGTACCCAGAACTGCTCATGGTCCTGGGTGCATATTGGACCGGACAGGTTCCCTTTAAATGCTTTTTATTCCAGTTGTTTCTGGAAATCTGACCAGTGACTGAAAAAAAACAATTCTGCCATTTTGTGTCCAGGTTACATAATTTTGTATTTTGCTACATCAGACTGTTACCAAATATGTTTACTTTTTGTATCAGTTTATTTGTAATGTGGAGAAATCAATGGTGGGATTTGATTTTTTAACTTTATTTGGGGACTTGACCCTGCAGTCGGACTCAAGGTCACTGTATTGCAGTATAATAATAACAGAGGTCTTCTGTATATACTACACTCCCAGAAACGGCCAATAACTGATACTGGCTGGTTTGGTTCAGGCTTTTGTATTCTGTAGGCCTCGTTGCTAAGGACCGTTGAAGCCTATAACAACGGAAGCGGAAGTTCCTTGGGAAGGTGGAGATTGACATTTAAGTTCTCGAATCAGTGTGCGGAATTCAGCCGCAGCAACCAATCAGGCAGCAGAATGTCAGGTCAGTGGGCGATGCTTCCTGCGGCCTTGGTAACCGCATGGTAACGCGCTGTACGGGCAGACATTCCCGCTCACGCTGTGAGGAGCCGCACGCACACGCTCTAGCTCCACCGTCTGTCCCTCCGTTACCGGCACCATGAAGATCGAGGAGGTGAAAAGTACCACGAAGACTCAGCGCATCGCCACTCACAGCCATGTCAAGGGCCTCGGCTTGGATGAGAGCGGGATGGCCAAGCAGGCGGCTGCCGGGCTGGTTGGGCAGGAGAATGCCCGGGAGGTAAGGCATAGTGCTGGCTTTGGTGGGAATTGCTCGGCCTCCCTGGAAGAGAGCTGGTATGTCCCGGCTGTGTATCTCCACAATGAGATAATATGGAAATTTGTACTTTTATTTACCCCACTTTCAAGATCAATACTTGCTGTCAGGGAATAGAGACCTTGTGAGCACTATTAGATCTGGATCTCTCCAGGAATAGATCGTCCTCTTCCAGCTGAAGAAATCTGATGACTTGCTGCAATGTGTCAGTGCAGGGAAAATATGTATCTCATTAGACTGGATCAATTGTAACAGAAATGCTGCATTTGTTTAGCCTCTGAAAGTTTAAAGGGAATCTGTCATCAGGTTTTTGCCTCCTGCTCTGAGAGCAGCATAATGTAGGGGCAGAGATCTTGATTGCAGCGATGTGTCACTTAGGGTACCTTCACACTTTAGCGATGCAGCAGCGATCTGACCTGGTCAGGATCGCTGCTGCATCGCTACATGGTCGCTGGTGAGCTGTCAAACAGGCAGATCTCACCAGTGACCAGCCAGCAGCGATGTGCAAGCGACGCTGCGCTTGCACAGAGCCGGCGTCTGGAAGCTGCGGACACTGGTAACTAAGGTAAACATCGGGTATGGTTACCCCGATGTTTACATTAGTTACCAGCGCACACCGCTTAGCTGTGTGTGCAGGGAGCAGGGAGCCGCGCACACTGAGCGCTGGCTCCTTGCTCTCCTAGCTACAGTACACATCGGGTTAATTAACCCGATGTGTAATGCAGCTACATGTGCAGAGATCAGGGAGCCGCGCACACTGCTTAGCGCTGGCTCCTTGCTCTCCTAGCTACAGTACGCATCGGGTTAATTAACCCGATGTGTACAGCAGCTACATGAGCAGGGAGCCGCGCACACTGCTTAGCGCTGGCTCCTTGCTCTCCTAGCTACAGTACGCATCGGGTTAATTAACCCGATGTGTACAGCAGCTACATGAGCAGGGAGCCGCGCACACTGCTTAGCGCTGGCTCCTTGCTCTCCTAGCTACAGTACGCATCGGGTTAATTAACCCGATGTGTACAGCAGCTACATGTGCAGAGAGCCGGAGCCGGCAGCACAGGCAGCATGAGAGCTGCAGAGGCTGGTAACTAAGGTAAATATCGGGTAACCACCTTGGTTACCTGATGTTTATCTTAGTTACCAGCCTCCGCAGCTGCCAGACGCCGGCTCCTGCTCCCTGCTCGCTTCATTTGTCGCTCTCTCGCTGTCACACACAGCGATCTGTGTGTCACAGCGGGAGAGCGCCTTTGAAGAAAACGAACCAGGGCTGTGTGTAACGAGCAGCGATCTCGCAGCAGGGGCCAGATCGCTGCTCAGTGTCACACACAGCGAGATCGCTAATGATGTCACTGCTGCGTCACAAAAAGCGTGACTCGGCAGCGATCTCGGCAGCGAGCTCGCTGTGTGTGAAGCACCCCTTACTGCGCTGCTTTGTGTAGTTTTGATAAAATCACTGTTTAATCAGCAGTAAATTATCATTACAGGACTACTTGGAGTGCTGCCAGGTAGTCCGGCATATTCATGAGCTCTGTATAACTGCTAGATCTGCAGCAGAGAAAACAGTGATTTTATCAAAATGACAGCAAACAGCTCAGTAAGTGACACATCCCTGGAATCAGGATCTCTGTCTCTACATTATGCTGCTCTCAGATGGGGGAGCAAAATCCTGGTGACAGGTTCCCTTTAATAAAACTTAACTGACAAGGAGCAGAGATTTGGGAAGGATCTGCAGACGTGAAACAGACGGTCCATGTAGCCTCTCATTCCACTCCGATTAGAGCAGTCAGAAATTCCTTGTCTCCTGGATGGAGTTTGTCTTTTAAAGGAACCTGTCAGGTCCCCTCTGCCCTCCAACCCAGCAGCATTGGTCCCTGTATGCCCACATTCCCTGCCTAACCATCATTGTGTACCAATATTCACTAATATGAATGTTTTAAAAAAAAAAAAAAAAAACTACTTGGAAACCTCACTTTCCTTATTCTAATTGGGTCTGTGACTAGTCGCAGAGGCGTTGTTTCCCCAGACTAGCCGGCCGTCTTTCTATGTTTTCACGCCCTTATGGGTGTGATAACCTGATTTCCATAAGCCGCTGCAGGTGATTACACTAGCTTAGGACGTAATGTTACATCCCGTGGTCGTTAAGGGGTTTAAGAAAAAAAAAAGGCACAACTTATACACGTCTCTTTCCCTATGCTAATTAAGGCCTCGACTAGTCAGAGGCGTTAGTTCCCCCAGACTAGTCGGTCCTCTTTTTATGTTATCAGGCCCCTGTGAGCATATGAACATGATTTCCACAAGCCGGCCTCACTGCCAGCGAATGGAAATCTTGCGCATGTGCGTGACTCATTTCAGCCCAGTCAGTGCACCTTTAGGCTATGTGCGCACTAGAAAAGTGATTTTTCTCAAGAAAATTTCTTGAGAAACTTCTGGGAGTTGAAGATTTCCGCACCTGCGGAAAAATCCGCGGGAAAAACGCATGCGGATTTGCCGCGGATTTACCGCAGGTTGGCCCCTGCGGTTTTGCAATAAATTAATATAGATAATCGATACAGATAATGGATAGAGGGAAAGATGGATAGATGAATAGATAGATAGATGAGAAAGACCTATATAATGTCCCACCTCCCTGCATTTTCTAAGCTGGCACCCTTTAGTGACTTTCATGTAGCACTAAAGGGTGCCTAGCCTTGTATTTAGCCATAAAATAAATAAATAAAAAAAAAAAACCGACGTGAGGTCCTCCCATCTTTTGTAGCCAGCTAGGGTAAAGCAGACGGCTGCAGCCTGCAAACCACAGCTGGCAGCTTCACCTTGGCTGGTAATCCAAAACAGAGGGCACCCCACGCTGTTATTTTACATTAAATAAATAATTTAAAACAAAAAACGTGGGGTCCCCCCCAAATTGCATCACCAGCCGAGGTAAAGCGGACAGCTGTGGTCTGGTATTCTCAGACTAGGGCGGTCCACTGTTATTGGACACTCCCCAGCCTAAAAATAGCAGGCCGCAGCCGCCCCAGAAGTGGCGCATCCATTAGCCGTGCCAATCCTGGCGCTTCGCCCTAACAACTCATCCCGTTGCCCTGGTGCGGTGGCAAACGAGGTAATATATGGGGTTGATGCCAGATGTGTAATGTCACCTGGCATCAAGCCCTGGGGTTAGTGATGTCACGCGTCTATCAGATACCTGACATCACCAACCCAGTCAGTAAGAAATAAAAAATAGACAACAAAAAAAGTTTTATTTGAAAAAACACTCCCCAAAACATTCCCTCTTTCACCAATTTATTGAAAAGAACACGTCCGGCGTAATCCAATAAGGGGGGGGGGGCCCACGGCGATCCATACCATAGTCGCTGTCCCAGTCAATGAAGAACAGAATGTTCCCCATTGGCTGGGAGAGCAATGCAGTGACCTGAGCTAACATCAATAGCCCAGGTCACTGCAGGGGATGCCGAGCGCTGCTGTCAGGAGGATAGATGAGATCATTACCTGCTGTGATCATCTCCTGTACTGCTGACGTCAGCGCTGTCACTGACTTCTATGCCCGCCGCGTTGTCAGAAGTATCGTGAGAGCCTGTGACGTCACCGCTAGTGACAGTCTCGGGCCGCTCGCGAGACGGGCATAGATAGCAGTGACCGCGGTGACGTCAGGAGGCAGGAGATCGTCACAGCAGGTAATGATCTCACCTCCTGACAGCAACGATCGTCATCCCCGCGACTGCCAGCACTGCAGGGTGTCAGTGTCTGCCTGCGCTGCCGCGTGACAGGCTGCGGACACTGCGGGCAGACACTGACACACAGCAATGCAGGCAGCCGCGAGGCTGGAGCGGGACACAGACTGCACGGGCACCCGCCGGACGTCACACGGAAGTGCTTCTGTGCGGCGTCCAGGGAGTGTGACGTGTGTTTACTCTGCTCCGCTTCCTCTTCTGGCATAATGAAATCCCTTCGTGCAAAACCGCAGGCAGCGATGAACATTACCACAGGTAAATCGCGGCTATACCGGGGGTATACCGCACATCATTTGCTACCTGCCGTATACCCCCGGAATTTCGCGATTACATTACAGTGAATGGAGTGAAATACCGCAGGTACCTGCAGAAAAGAAGTGACATGCACATTTTCTCAAGAAATTTTCTCAAGAAATTCTTCTCAAGAAAATTTCTTGAGAAAAATCCGCAGTGTGTGCGCAGATATTTTTTTTTCACATAGGATTTGCTGGGAAATGTCTGCACAAAAATTGCAGACATTTCTCAAGAAATTTCCGCGGCAAATCCGCGGGTAAAACGCACTAGTGCGCACAGGGCCTTAAAGCTACCGTAGGTCTACTCTTCATGGCTTCATTAGGCGCACTGTGCATGAACAGACATTCAGAGGACGTGTACGTGAGCCATCCTCTGAACTTCCGGTCATGTGCAGTGCACATAGTGATGCCGGAAGACACCCCCCCCCCCAGAAGAAGGGAAGCAAAAAAACATAAAATTGGCCCGGGGTGAAGGGGTTTAGTGACTTTCTCAGGGCGATCATGGGGTTCCTGTACTGTACCCCCGCGATCACTGCTGGGTCTCCTGTTGATGTTACAGCCAGTAGCTGGTTCTCCCTTCCAGAAGCGGTGCCTGCGCTGCTCCCGGCAATTTAACCCCCTAAATGCTGCAATGAATTGTGCTTGTAGCATTCAAGGGGCAGGGAGAGGAATCGCTTACCTCTCCCTGGCGATTGGGTCCCTGTAATGCAATCATAGGGTCTGAATTGTTGCCATGGCAACCCTGGGTTGTCACCATTATCACCTCACGGACCATGCCAGATGCATGGTGTAAGGCGAAGTGTCAGTGCTGTGAGTACTGCTCTGACAGAATCCATTGCAGTAATCAAGCACTGTCTTGGATTACATCAGATGCAGGAAAAAAATGCAGAAAGGATTGACAGGCTGCAAATTTTTTCTTTTTTTCTGCATGAAAATCTGCAAAGAAAAAATCTGCAACATGTACCCAGCAATTCAGGATTCTCATAAACCTTGCTGGGATGCTTGTTCCTTGCAGTATTGATTAAAATCCGCAAGAAAAAAACGCAGCGTAGGCACATAGCCTTAACGGAACCTGTTACTAGGTTCTCCCCATATAAAGTACGGCTAGAACCTATATGTCCTCTGTTGCGGCATTCTCCTCTCTTTCGTTGGCCGTCTTCCTTCTTGCTTTGTGTGACCCGTCCTGCGTCATCCACATGTCCTCCATCGTGCTCCTGCGCAGGCGCACTGCTCTCTGCCCTACTGAGTGCGCATGCACCAGCGTACTATGATCTTTTCCCGTGCATGTGCACTACAGTGCTTTGCTCTGCCCTCAGCAAGGCAGAAAGACATTTGCCGGCGCACGAGGACACTGTGTGGAAGAAGTAGGACGTGTCATCCACAAGGACGATGGTGCTAGCAGCAACAGAGGAGGTGCCAGATCTGGAGCAGCAGCTCGCACCGGACCGCCCCCCTAGGCGAGGAAATAATAGTTGTTCTTTATTGCGTTATGCATAGCAGATAAGGGACATGTATACAGTATTCTAGAATGCTGCAACCGAGGGCTGAAAGATGCTGGCCGTACTTTATATGGGGGGCTAGGGGGATTTTAATAGAGCTTTGCTGCACTTCCAGTGCACATCAGATAAATAAGGAAAAACAGTTAGGCCAAAGCCACACGGCGAGAAAAAAGGTGCGAGTGGAGTGCGATAAAAAGAATCGCATTCCACTCGGACCAATTCTAGCCTGTGTCAGCACACATGAGCGATTATTTTCTCAGCCCTAATCGGATTGAGAAAACAA
The DNA here is from genome assembly GCF_048569485.1 of Anomaloglossus baeobatrachus. Lineage (NCBI taxonomy): Eukaryota > Metazoa > Chordata > Amphibia > Anura > Aromobatidae > Anomaloglossus > Anomaloglossus baeobatrachus. The sequence continues at coordinate 41,700,477 of NC_134360.1, forward strand.
TCGCAGCATGCTGAGACTGTAATGCAAGACTTTCTCTCGCACCCATTCAAGTCAATGGGGCGAGAGAGAAAAAGCGCACTGCACTCGCGGTACACCGGTGTACTGCGAGTGCAGGGCAAGAATGACAATAGCTGACGACAGAGGAGAGAGGGAGATAAAACCCGCCCCTCCTCAGCGCCAGCCTGCACCCTGCAGCTGAGGCCCGATCGCATGATCAGACCTCAGTCGCAGTGACACTCGTATGACACTCAGCTCCTGCTTTGCTGCCAGCGTGAGCCTAGTGTCATGCAAGGATCGCAGTAGTGCCCTGTGTGGCCTAAGCTGTGCGAGTGCAGTGTGAGAATGGCAATAGCCGGCTATGGAGAAGAGAGGGAGATAAATCCCTCCGCAGCGCCGACCCGCCTGCACGAACAGACCTCAGTCGCAGGAACTCTCGCATGTCACTCGGCTCTGCCGTACTGCCAGCATGAGCCGAGTGTCATGCGAGGGGATCGCAGTAATCCCGTGTGGCCCCAGCCTAGTGGGCTGCATTGCTGACCAGCAGTGTTGCGCCTTCATTTTCAGGGTCCTGGTGTTTGTAGTCCGATCTCCATGGTGCTGGAGTAGCCTCACTCTCTATGGATGACTGCAGATTAGTGATGAGTGAGCACTCAGCTCAGGTGCTCTGTACTCGTAAAGTGCAGTTAATACTCTTATGGTCGCAACTCGAACTTAACCAATGGAAGTCATTGGGGAACTCATGCAGTTTTCCCGGAGATCTTGCGGATAAATGCTCGAGTTCCCCTTTGATATTCGTAATACTTGGGTGGTCTAGTCGCGCCCATCCAAGTATCCAACTGCATATTTCGAGTACAGAGCAGACAAGCATGGCAGTGTTCATTCATCATTATTGCAGATACTTGGGCACTTATTATGTGTCCGCCGGGACTCACTGGCCATTGCCAAATCATGGGAGAATCTTCTTAACTTCTATGGGTTCCCTTCGTACACATCATATGGCTCCAACCTCAGGGACCCCTGACTGTTCCAGTAGAGATGTCCTTGGTCCCGCAGCCACATCAGTATTCTGTGACTATTGGAAGGGAGCTCTTAATGCCGCGTCTACCTTCCGCCATCTAAGGCGCCCCTGTTGATTAGCCAGCCTTGTGTGATGTCATTGTGGCGGCCTGACACTGCTAATCAAGAAGATCTGCTCGTGCCGGGAGGCGAGAGGCGTTTCTCAAGGGTCACGCCAAACTGAACGGTTTATATAGTGCTAACATTTTCAGGAGCGTTGCATGTGGAGCCTTACCCCACATATGAAGTTTTATTCACGCAAGCAATGGAGAACACAATTCACTTTAATGGGTCAATATTCTGTCCATGCGTTGTTTGATCTACACTTTGACAGCTCCTAAGAATCATTAAAGGGAACCTGTCATCAGACTTGGGAACTTTAAAGGGAACCTGTCAGCAGACTTGGGAACTTTAAAGGGAACCTGTCAGCAGACTTGGGAACTTTAAAGGGAACCTGTCAGCAGAAATTTCACCCAAAACCTAAAAGATTCCCCTTCTGCAGCTCCTGGGCTGCATTCTAGCAAGGTTCCTGCTGTTATTGTGCCCCCTGTGAGACCAAAATAAAGACTTCATAAAGTCTTACCTTTTTGTATGGCAAATCTTGTTAATCATCCATGGGGGCGGGCTTTCTGGTGTCCGTTATTCTGCCTCCTGGTCCTTTTATGCACGAGATTATGGGCGGCACTGTGATTTTAATCAGCAAGTACCCGCCCATAATCTCGTGTCCGCGCTTTCCCCTCTGCCTCCACCGTTCTGCGCAAGCACTGGCCAGCTTACCTCACGTCACCTCTTACCCATCTTTCCCTGGAGCAGGAAATAGATGGGAGGAGCGGAGCAGCACACCACGATGACGTGGGTTCATCCGGCCAGCGCTTGCGCAAAATGGTGGGGGCAGAGGGGAAAGCGCGAGTACGAGATTATGGGCGCGTACTTGCTGATGAAAATCACAGCGCCGCCCATAATCTCTTGCCTGCGCAATACGTCACCAGCGGTCACACTCTGCTCAGTCCTGTGAGACTGGCAGTGGGCATGCGCGGGGACCGCTGGAGCACTGGGCGGCGTCATCAGCTATGGGAGACGGCGTAAAGGACCAGGAGGGAGAATAACGGACGGCAGAAAGCCCGCCCCCGTGACTATAAAAAAAGATTGCCATACAAAAAGGTAAGACTTTATGAAGCCTTTATTTTGGTCTCACAGGAGCTGCAGAGGGGGAATCTTTTAGGTTTTGGGCGAAATGTCTGCTGACAGGTTCCCTTTAAGTTGCGGCCACCACCAGTGGGCTCTTATATACACATTCTAACATGCTGTATATAAGAACTGAGGCCTCTGTGTAGAACGTAAAAAAAACACTTTATAACACTTACCTAAAACGGTCGCTGCGGTGCAGTTGAGCCATATGGGCGTCTCTGTTCTCCGGTGCCAGCGCCTCCTCTTTCGACCATCTTCGTCCTTCTTCTGAAGCCTGTGTGCGTGACGCGTCCTACGTCATCCACACTCGCCGCTCCTTCGCGGGACCTCAATCCCGCCGAGTGTGGATGATGTAGGACGCGTCATGCACCCCGGCTTCAGAAGAAGGACGACAAAGATAACCGAAAGAATAGGCGCCGGCACCAGAGAACAAAGACGCCCATATGACCCAACTCCACCGCAGCGACCATTTAGGTAAGTGTTATAGAGTAATTTTTACGTTCTACACAGCGGCCTCGGCTCTTATATACAGCATGTTAGAATGCTGTATATAAGAGCCCACTGGTGGTGGCCGCAGCTTATAGGCCCCAAATCTGCTGACAGGTTGCCTTTAATGTGAATAAGCTCTGCCCTTCTAATTTCCTTATCTCACACATGTACACTGGGGCTAATTAATTTACTAGTTTGGGGTTTTTTTTGGAGACGAATGGAAGCATTGCACCGCACACAGGGTGACTATGGGCTCTATACTGATGCCGGATACCAACCCAAGACCCCAGAGCAAGGCAGCAGGACTGTCTACAAGATGCCATGACAGTATGCGATATGGATGTCCATGGAACATCTGTCATTGTAACCTCATCAGTGCCCCAATGTGGAAGTGAGCGGCTCCAGATCAACCCTTTAAATTTTAAATGCCCTGATCTCTGCTTGCTAAGTTGCTCTGTTCTCCTCTGCTAGCTTCGACCGATTTTCCTCCGTGTGGAAAGACTCTGTAGTGTGACCACAGCCATCTTGCAGTTTTTGCTGTTTGATTTCCAACCAAAAGGATAAAAGGTCCAAATTCTTCAACCAAGGGAATAATTTGGATCGCTCCGTCCTGTGCACCTGCGGCGGAGATGACCTGACCCAGCGGCTCCCGCATTTCACCGTCGGGGCTCCTGGATCGCACATTGTAAACTCTTCAATCATTGAACGTCTTAATTTGTTTGTGATATTTTTGCTCGGCACGTATCGGATGGATTTTCCTCTACTCACTGAGCCAGCCTGTTAGCGGCCTGGTTTTCATTTCGTGTGCTGTTTTTCAGATGTGCGCGACCACTGGCAGTGAAGCGGCGCACAAGTTGGAACGTTTTCTGACGAGTCTCGTCCGTGCGGGCTGAGCGGGGAGGTTATCTGATGGCGGCAGAAAACGTGCCGTGAACCAGTGATTGCTGCTTTTTATTTATAGACGCAGAAATCGCAGGATCAAAGCTGGACAAGCTCGTCCTGCTCGTCTTTACTCTGCGCTCATGATTGTACCGTATTGCTTATTACCGCGTGTAAATCTGCAGCCGGTCACACGGGGGACAGACCCTGCCGTCGCTCCAAGGTTATCACATCCAACAATAAAGATCTCAATTTTACGTTGATCTCAGTAATGGAGTCTGGAAATAGGATTTTATTTTCTGTATTATTTCCCCTATATAGACTTTCCCCTCTGGCTTTCCGCATAATAAGATATATATTTGTTGAGTTTTGCTTGTTTTTTGCATAGCGCTAGACCATACCAGTATCGGGTGACTACTTCTGATCTCCATGGATTGAGGCTTTTGGCTATAATGATAGAAGCTTAAAGGAGGTGCCCATTGCCAACATATTGATGGCCTGTCCTCAGACTAGATCAATGTCAGACCACTTGGGTTCAAGACCCAACACCCCCCTACTAACAATCTGCATGTCCAATGACCGCTACAGTGCACAGCTCCATACACCGTGTAGTGGCCATTCTCCAGCAGAAGGTCTGCAAACCATGTCCTATGAAGACCGGCTAAAGGAACTAGGGATGTTTAGTTTGAAAAAGAGAAGGCTGAGAGGAGACTTAATGGCGGTCTACAAATATCTGAGAGGTAGTCACACTGCAGAGGGAACCACCCTATTCTCATTAGCACAAGGAAGTACAAGAAGCAATGGGATGAAACTTAAAGGAAGGAGATTCAAATTAGACATTAGGAAAAATTTTCTGACAGTGAGGGCAGTCAGGGAGTGAAACAGGCGACCACGGGAGGTGGTGAGGGCAGTCAGGGAGTGGAACAGGCGACCACGGGATGTGGTGAGGGCAGTCAGGGAGTGGAACAGGCGACCACGGGAGGTAGTGAGGGCAGTCAGGGAGTGGAACAGGCGACCACGGGAGGTAGTGAGGGCAGTCAGGGAGTGGAACAGGCGACCACGGGAGGTAGTGAGGGCAGTCAGGGAGTGGAACAGGCGACCACGGGAGGTAGTGAGGGCAGTCAGGGAGTGGAACAGGCGACCACGGGAGGTAGTGAGGGCAGTCAGGGAGTGGAACAGGCGACCACGGGAGGTAGTGAGGGCAGTCAGGGAGTGGAACAGGCGACCACGGGAGGTAGTGAGGGCAGTCAGGGAGTGGAACAGGCGACCACGGGAGGTAGTGAGGGCAGTCAGGGAGTGGAACAGGCGACCACGGGAGGTAGTGAGGGCAGTCAGGGAGTGGAACAGGCGACCACGGGAGGTAGTGAGGGCAGTCAGGGAGTGGAACAGGCGACCACGGGAGGTAGTGAGGGCAGTCAGGGAGTGGAACAGGCGACCACGGGAGGTAGTGAGGGCAGTCAGGGAGTGGAACAGGCGACCACGGGAGGTAGTGAGGGCAGTCAGGGAGTGGAACAGGCGACCACGGGAGGTAGTGAGGGCAGTCAGGGAGTGGAACAGGCGACCACGGGAGGTAGTGAGGGCAGTCAGGGAGTGGAACAGGCGACCACGGGAGGTAGTGAGGGCAGTCAGGGAGTGGAACAGGCGACCACGGGAGGTAGTGAGGGCAGTCAGGGAGTGGAACAGGCGACCACGGGAGGTAGTGAGGGCAGTCAGGGAGTGGAACAGGCGACCACGGGAGGTAGTGAGGGCAGTCAGGGAGTGGAACAGGCGACCACGGGAGGTAGTGAGGGCAGTCAGGGAGTGGAACAGGCGACCACGGAAGGTAGTGAGAGGGCAGTCAGGGAGTGGAACAGGCGACCACGGAAGGTAGTGAGAGGGCAGTCAGGGAGTGGAACAGGCGACCACGGGAGGTAGTGAGAGGGCAGTCAGGGAGTGGAACAGGCGACCACGGGAGGTAGTGAGAGGGCAGTCAGGGAGTGGAACAGGCGACCACGGGAGGTAGTGAGAGGGCAGTCAGGTAGTGGAACAGGCGACCACGGGAGGTAGTGAGAGGGCAGTCAGGTAGTGGAACAGGCGACCACGGGAGGTAGTGAGAGGGCAGTCAGGGAGTGGAACAGGCGACCACGGGAGGTAGTGAGAGGGCAGTCAGGGAGTGGAACAGGCGACCACAGGAGGTAGTGAGCTCTCCATCAATTCAAATCTTCAAGTGGAAACTGCATAAACATATAGCTGGGATGATTTAGGAGAGCCTGCACTCGCAGGGGGTTGTACCCGATGGCCCTTGAGGTCCCTTCCAACTCTACCATTCTATGATCTCAGATCCTATTCACCCAAATAATAGCTGAGGTGCAGTACCTATGAAAGGCCACTAAATGGTGAATGGAGCTGTGCCGTTTCAGTCTACAAACGTGATTGGTAGTGGTGCCCAGCGTCAGACGCCCACTGATCTAAGTATTGGCACCCACATTACGACAATCTAAATGAGACCTGATAACCCTGCCTTTAAGAGCAGTGACGTGCCAAACCTGGCTCAAGGGGCACAGCACTAAACTAAGCGCCTCCGCTGCTTCATTAAGCAATCATTGGGGGTGTTGGGAACCAGACTCATCTATTCTAATGTCACTGTGATCTAACATGTTTACTGAAACTGAAGGTGCCATTTATAATAAGGGAACCGGTTTGGTTTGGGAAGGGGGAGAGGCTGCCCCGTGATGGGGTTTAGCTTTGGCAGGTGGGAGAATTCTGTGTCCTTGTGCTGCCAGAATCTTATAAATGTTCCCATTTTTAGTCAACGTATTCTACGCCATCAGTGTAACTATGTTGTGTGTGTGTGTTTTTGCTTTTCTCCCTAAATTGCAGGCATGTGGCGTTATAGTAGAGTTAATTAAAAGCAAGAAAATGGCTGGAAGAGCCGTACTGCTCGCTGGACCTCCTGGAACTGGCAAGGTAACGTTCCCTTCACCTGCATCCGATTTAGCCGTGGAGAATGTGAAGCATGAAAATCCGAATGTTCCCGACCCAGGGCGGCAGCTGGCAATGCCCCCCTCGTGCCAAAATGTTCCTCCTTTCACCCATAGTAAAATAATTCTGTATTTAGAGAAGCAACAATACATCTATAAAAATAGCAATGGGGAGGACAAAACATAAAATATGAGTCACATGAATGTCCTGTCACCTGCGCCATAGAATTGCCCTTTATCAGCTTATTGGATACAGGACTAGTCCGTATAGTCTGACTTCCATAAAACAACAATTTTATTTGAGTACACAGACAAGCACAATGTAAAACATCTAAAAACGGGGGGACGCATGGCCAGTAATTAGGGAAAAGGGTTTTCTTTATCGTTCCTATGGGAGACCCAGACATTGGGTGTATAGCTTCTGCCTCCGGAGGACACACAAAGTACTACACTAAAAAGTGTAGCTCCTCCCTCCGAGCATATACACCCCCTGGTTAACCAGATCTAGCCAGTTCATTGCTTTGTGTTCAGGAGGCACACATCCACACATGCATTCTCATTTGAATTTTCGTTTTTGGAAAGAGTTTGAAGAAAAGCGGGTCCAAGCCTGGACCCCCGGCATGTCCCTTCTCACCCCACTGTGTCGGCGGTGCTGTTAAGGTTGACTTCCAAGGCTGGAGCCTTACATGCCGCGCTCCTTCACCATCCCTCGGGCTCTGGCTTGAAGTGGGAGCCAGCACGGTTCTCCATGCTTTGCAGGAGACCGGTCTCCATCCGCAGCCCTTCAGGATCCTGCTGGACGGAGCACTCATCCCTCAGGGACCTGGCCCTGCGTCTCAGACAAAGCTAAGTACCTGAGACGCTTATACTTGGGGGGTCCCGGTACTTTATTATGGTGGGAGAGTGTGCTGTGTAACTTTTGTGACATTTCCGGCCGGTTCTCTGGCTGTCGCCTGAGAACCGCGCCGATGGTGCCTGCGCGTGGGCCGCATCGCTTAAATTTAGGCCCCGGCTTCGCCGGAGGCCTACTTTCGATTTCACTGCCCTTGCATGTCAGTCATGCAGAGGGACAGTGCGGCTCCGCCCAGCGGCCGTTCGGTACAGGGGAGGGACACTCCTCTCTGAGTGCATGTCTCCTCCCCTGTAAATCTCCTTGGCCCTCCAGATCCCGCTCTCAGAGCAGGTCCCGCCCCCTCTCCTCGCTCCGGCGCCATTTTCACAGCGTTTTCTTCACTGGATCAGCGCTGGCTGCAGCATCCCTGCTAGGCTGCTTGGGGGTCCGGACTGTGGGATCTGGAGGGCACACAAACGGTCTGGTAAGCCACAACCTCCGGTTGTGGACCTTCTTATATACTCTCTGGGGGTCATTCTGGCTCAGAGCCCCCACCTCAGCAGCATGTCTCACATAAGGAGCAAAGCTGCAAGGCTGTACTCAATATGCACTGCATGTAGGCTCGTACTGCCTGAACCGAGCACATATCCACACTGTGATGCCTGCTCTAACATGGCGGTGCCTCAGCCTGGAGTCTCTCCCCCAGTGGTCCCTCCGGCTGCCTCGGCTCCGGTGGCTGAACCCCCGGCTTGGGTAGAATCCTTCTCTAGGTCAATCTCCCAGTCTTTTGCCGACTCCATGGGAGAGTTGTCCCGGACTCTGCTGAGCATGCATCAGCCCCCCTCTCAGGGTGCCTCTGCTGCTAGGGCTCGCTCAGCAGAGCCCACAGAGGATTCTTCAGCTGGTCCCAGACCCCGTCCTCCTAAAACGAGACGCAGGGTCCCCTCTCCTTCCTCGTCCCGCGGCTCGGTCTCAGAAGCTGACTCGCAGGACGAGGAGGATGACCTTACTGGGTGCTCGGATGCTACCTCCATGTGCCCCATTGATCTGTCCAAGAGTGACTCAGATGTTAGTGATTTGATTGTGTCCATTAATTCTGTACTGGACCTCAATCCGCCAGTATCAGAGGAACAACCCTCTCTGGCAGAAAAGCACCAGTTTACCTCACCTAAGAGGAGAAAGAGTGTGTTTTTTTAACCACTCCAGTTTTCAGGCCGCTGTGACCAAGCCCAGGGCCTGTCCTGACAAACGCTTCCCTAAGCGTGGTTCTAATGACCGTTTTCCCTTTCCACCTGAGGTGGTCAAGGAGTGGGCTCATTCACCAAAGGTGTATCCTCCGGTGTCTAGAATCTCAGCCCGGACAGTTGTATCAGTGGCTGATGGCACCTCTCTTAAGGATTCCACTGACCGCCAGATTGACCTTCTGGCCAAATCTGTATATGAGGCGGCTGGGGCCTCGTTCTCCCCGTCTTTTGCAGCAGTGTGGGCTCTCAAGGCCATCTCTGCTTCTCTAGAGGAGATGCATTCCCTCACCAGGGAATCTATGCCCGAAATGGTTGCCTTAACTTCCCAAGCTTCCGCTTTTTCATCCTATGCCATGTCTGCCATGCTGGAGGCTTCTCACCGCACTGCGGTGGCTTCGGCTAATTCCCTCGCTATCCGCAGGATCTTGTGGCTTCAAGAGTGGAAGGCAGATGCTTCTTCAAAGAAGTACCTTGCTGGGCTCCCTTTTGCTGGATCCAGGCTATTCGGTGAACAACTGGATGAAATTATTAAGGAAGCTACTGGCGGGAAGAGTACTTCCATGCCACAAACCAAAATCAGGAAACCTGTCCAGGGTAGCAACCTGTCGAGGTTCGTTCCTTCGTTCCTCCAACTGGTCATCCTCTAAGCCCTCGGCCTCGTCCACTAACTCAGACTATCTGTCCGCGCCAGCAACGTCCTTGGTCGGTGGCAGGCTCTCCCACTTTGGCGACGTGTGGTTTCAACACGTCTCCGATCAGTGGGTGCGGGATATCATCTCTCACGGCTACAGGATAGAATTTTCTTCCAGCCCGCCAAACTGATTTTTTTCTGTCCACTCCCCCCTGCTCCAAGGCCGCCGCCTTCTCTCAGGCCGTGGCATCCTTGCAGGCCAACGGAGTAATTGTACCGGTTCCCGCCCGGGAACGGTTCAGAGGTTTCTACTCAAATCTCTTCCTAGTCCCCAAAAAGGACGGTTCCTTCCGGCTCATCCTGGATCTCGAGCTTCTCAACAAGCATGTTCAGGTGCGGCATTTTCGCATGGAGTCTCTGCGATCAGTCATTGCCTCAATGACCCAAGGAGATTTCCTGGCATTCATCGACATCAGAGATGCCTATCTGCATGTGCCAATTGCAGTTTCACACCAGCGTTGGCTACGTTTTTGCAATCGGAGAGGAACATTTCCAATTCGTGGCTCTCCCCTTCGGGTTAGCCACGGCCCCTCGAGTATTCACCAAGGTCATGGCAGCAGTGGTTGCGGTTCTGCACCTCCAGGGGGTGGCAGTGATTCCTTACCTGGACGACCTTCTAGTCAAGGCTTCATCCAGCGCAGACTGTCAGCGGAGTGTCTCGCTCACTCTCGCCACTCTAACCCAATTCGGGTGGCTTGTCAATCTGCCCAAATCCACTCTGACTCCGACCCAGAGGCTCACGTACCTAGGGATGCAGTTCGAGACTCTGCCGGCACTTGTGAAGCTGCCCTTAGTCAAACAGCAGTCCCTCCATCTGGCGGTGCGCTCCCTACTGAGACCCCGCCGTCATTCCATCAGGCACCTGATGCGGGTGCTGGGTCTGATGGTGGCGTCAATGGAGGCTGTTCCCTTTGCCCAGTTCCATCTGCGTCTGGACTTCCTCCTTGCACAGGTTGGTGGCTCTGTCGCCGCAGACCAGGAGCTCTCTTCAGTGGTGGCTTCGGCCCCTCTCTCTGTCTCAGGGGCGCTCCTTCCTGACCCCGTCCTGGGTGATTCTCACCACGGATGCTAGTCTGTCCGGCTGGGGAGCGGTATATCTCCACCACAGAGCGCAGGGCACTTGGACTCCGTCCGAGTCAGCCCTCTTGATCAATGTGCTGGAAACCAGAGCCGTGCTTCTAGCTCTCCTAGCCTTTTCACCACCTTTTGGCGGGCAAGCACATCCGAGTCCAGTCAGACAACGCGACAGCGGTTGCCTACATCAATCACCAAGGCGGGACACGCAGCCGCCTGGCAATGTTGGAGGTTCAACGCATCCTTCAATGGACGGAGGACTCAAAGTCCACCATATCCGCAGTCCACATCCCAGGCGTGGAAAACTGGGAAGCAGATTATCTCAGCCGTCAAACCGTGGACAGTGGCGAGTGGTCCCTGCACCTAGCAGTGTTTCAGTCGATCTGCCGCAAGTGGGGCACTCCGGTAGTGGATCTAATGGCATCCCGGCACAACAACAAGGTTCTGGTTTACGTGGCTCGCTCCCACGACCCCCAGGCCCTTGCAGCGGACGCTCTGGTTCAAGATTGGTCCCAGTTTCGTCTGTCCTCTAGCTCTCTTGCCCAGAGCTCTGCGCAAGATCAGAATGGAGGGCTGTCGAGTCATCCTCATTGCACCGGACTGGCCCAGGCGAGCTTGGTACCCAGACCTGCTCCATCTGTCCGTAGAGGTGCCGTGGCATCTTCCGGACCGTCCAGACCTTCTCTCACAAGGTCCGTTTTTCCGCCAGAATTCTGCGGCTCTCAGATTGACGGCGTGGCTCTTGAGTCCTGGATCTTGTCGACTTCTGGTATTCCTCCTGAAGTCATCTCCACTATGACTCGGGCTCGGAAGTATTCCTCGGCAAAAATCTATCACAGGACCTGGAGAATTTTCCTGTCCTGGTGTCGCTCTTCCGGCCATGCTCCTTGGCCTTTTTCCTTGCCGACCCTCCTGTCCTTTCTACAGTCCGGTCTGCAGCTAGGACTATCCCTCAAGGGACAAGTCTCGGCTCTGTCAGTGCTGTTCCAGCGGCGTATCGCCCGACTGGCTCAGGTGCGCACCTTTATGCAAGGCGCGTCTCACATCATTCCGCCTTACCGGCGGCCCTTGGATCCTTGGGACCTCAATCTGGTCCTCACGGCCTTGCAGAAATCCCCCTTTGAACCTCTTAGGGAGGTTTCTTTGTCTCGTCTTTCACAGAAGGTGGCCTTTCTAGTGGCCATAACTTCCCTCAGGAGAGTCTCTGATTTGGCTGCGCTTTCTTCGGAGTCACCTTTTTTGGTTTTTCATCAAGACAAGGTGGTTCTCCGTCCGATTCCGGATTTTCTCCCTAAGGTGGTGTCTCCTTTCCACCTTAACCAGGACATTTCCCTGCCTTCCTTTTGTCCGGCTACGGTTCATCGCTTTGAAAAAGCGTTGCATACTCTGGATCTGGTGCGGGCGCTCCGGATCTATGTGTCTTGCACCGCTGTTCTTAGGCGGTGCACCTCTCTTTTTGTGCTAACCACAGGTCGGCGTAAGGGCCTCTCGGCTTCTAAGCCGACCTTAGCCCGTTGGATTAGGTCGGCCATATCCGATGCCTACCAGTGTACTCTAGTGCCTCCCCCGCCGGGGATCAAGGCACACTCGACCAGAGCTGTCGGTGCCTCTTGGGCTTTCAGGCACCAGGCTACGGCTCAGCAAGTCTGTCAGGCTGCCACTTGGACTAGTCTGCATACCTTGTCAAAGCACTACCAAGTGCATGCTCATGCTTCGGCAGATGCGAGCTTGGGCAGGCGCATCCTTCAGGCGGCTGTCGTCCATTTGTGAAGTTAGGCTCCGCCTACTTCTCAGTTTCTGTTTATTCCCACCCATGGACAGCTTTGAGACGTCCCAATGTCTGGGTCTCCCATAGGAACGATAAAGAAAAAGAATTTTGTTTACTTACCGTAAATTCTTTTTCTTATAGTTCCGTATTTGGAGACCCAGCACCCTCCCTGTTGCCTGTTGGCAATTTTCTTGTTCCGCGTGTTATCACCGGCTGTTGTTGTGGACAGAGTCTCCGGTTGTTCCGGTTCTTGCTCTGTCTTTACTTGTGGGTGGCTATTCTCCTTCAGCTTTTGCACTAAACTGGCTAGGACTGGCTACCAGGGGGTGTATATGCTCGGAGGGAGGAGCTACACTTTTTAGTGTAGTACTTTGTGTGTCCTCCGGAGGCAGAAGCTATACACCCAATGTCTGGGTCTCCCAATAAGGAACTATAATAAAAAGAATTTACGGTAAGTAAACAAAATTCTCTTTTTGCATATATTGATGATATAGTCAGGTATAATCAAACATGAAGAAAATGTGAAAGAGCAATTCTCTAGTTATAAATACCATACCAACAAGAAAATATACAACAAAGCTTAGATGAGGAAACCATATTTACCTTTAAAGTGCTAGCGCATATGATTAAGAGACTATAGAGGAGAGTTCCTCCTGAAGAAGCGTGCAACACGTAGCGAAACGCGCGTAGGTGGTCCTGCGATCCGGTCCGGGAGTACCCAATGGCCTAGGAGCTCTCCTCCATAGTCTCTTAATCATTTTATATATATATATATATATATTTCACCCGTCCAGGATCGAGATATAATGAATGTTCTTGCTACCTCTTGTAATGCACGGATCCAAACTAGGAACAAGTCCCAGGTATGCGGAAAATAGAAGAGATCCAGCAAAAATATCGGGAAGTCCAGGTGGTATAAAACTTGTAAATTTATTTGTAGAAAAAATTAAAAATATAACAGAGCTGAGGACATATGCATCACCCGTTTCGGCAGTGAAAGCCGCCGCCTTCGCAGTTCAAGCCAAAACTGAAATGGTTTGGACCGTGAAGAAGGTGGCTTTCACCACCGAAACACGTTGTCCGTGATGCATTTGTCCTGCATTTACTTTGTCCTCAGCGCTGTTATAGTTTTAGTTTTACAAGTTTTATGCCACCTGGATTTACTGATTTTTATATTTTTTTTTTTCTTTGTCGCTCCTTATTGGGAGACCCAGACAATTGGGTGTATAGCTATGCCTCCGGAGGCCACACAAAGTATTACACTAAAAGTGTAAAGCCCCTCCCCTTCAGCCTATACACCCCCCGTGCTGCCACGGGCTCATCAGTTTTCATGCTTTGTGCGAAGGAGGCAGACATCCACGCATAGCTCCACAGCTTAGTCAGCAGCAGCTGCTGACTATGTCGGATGGAAGAAAAGAGGGCCCATAACAGGGCCCCCAGCATGCTCCCTTCTCACCCCACTCTTGTCGGCTGGTGTTGTTAAGGTTGAGGTATCCATTGCGGGTACGGAGGCTGGAGCCCACATGCTGCTTTCCTTCCCCATCCCTCAATTAGGGCTCTGGGTGAAGTGGGATCCTTTCGGTCTCCAGGCACAGGAGACCGTGCTCCATCCACAGCTCCTGAGGACCATGCTGGATAGGAGCCGAGTATCGTTCAGAGACATGGCCCTGCTACTTTGAGGTACTCTGTGTCCCCGTGGGGACCGCGCACAGCAACACTCCAGCATTGCTGGGTGTGCTAGTGCACCGGGGACAGCAGCGCTGACTGCGTTTGTGCCATTACACACTTCAGCGTCGCTGAGTGTGTTCGTGTAGGGGGACTGCCGCGCTGACCGCCGCTGCCATGGTTATCACTGCGGCACGGCTGGGACTGTTAGTGCGCCGGGGACGTCCGCGCCGACCGCGCTTATACGGCGGCCGCGCTTATAACTCGAGTCCCCGGCTTTTGCGGCCTAGTCTCGTTTTCTTCCCGCCCCCAGCCCTGCCAATCAGGGGAAGGGCGGGACGCTGTACAGGTCGGCAGCACTGAGGGCTGGAGCATGCTTTGCATACTCCACCCCCCTCACTCTGCACAGTGGGGCACCAGTTCCCGCACTTTTCTAGGTCACGCCCACGGCTCCCTCCTCTCCTCAGGACGCCGGCAGCCATTCCTCTCAGCTCTGCTAACGCTGGAGAGGAGAGACAAGCTCAGGGAGACCCAGGCAGGATTTCTGGTGCCCACACAACCGCTTTGCGAAGGCGGTAAGCAGCACCTGTGGTGCTGGCCCCACTAGTGCAGAAGTGTACTTATAGATTATATGATTATAGACTATACTTTACACTGTATGGTGCACTGTTGATTTTTGTCTATATAACCTCCTGTATTGCTCAGAGGAGACAACAGCATGTCGTCCACAAATAGCAAGGGTGCCAAAGCACAGACTTACTATGCTGCCTGTGCATCATGTACGGCTATACTGCCGGCAGGTTCCACTGACCCTCATTGTGTGCAATGCTCGGCCCCTGTGGCACTTTCTCAGCCGGAGCCTCTGCTAAGGGCGGCCCAGGGAGAACCACCTGTTAACACTGTCCAGGTGACAGGGACGGAGTTTGCAGTTTTTACTGAAAGACTTTCTGAGACTATGGCTAAGATATTAGAAGCCTTGCAGTCCAGGCCGGCATCTCAAGCCAGGGGCACTGTGGAATCATTGCCCCCTGGTCCCCCTCAGTTGGAACAGCAATGTCCTCCCGGGGTGTCTCATGGATCCCAGGGTGAGGTCTCTGACACGGACCGCAGCCCCAGACCGATTAAGCGAGCTCGCTATGATATCCCCTCGACATCATCACATTGTTCAGGGTCTCAGCGAGAGGACTCTCTGTATGATGAAGCGGAGGTAGCTGATCAGGATTCTGATCCTGAAGCCGCTCTCAACCTTGATACTCCTGATGGGGACGCCATAGTGAATGATCTTATTGCGTCCATCAATGAAATGTTGGATATTTCTCCCTCAGCTCCTCCAGTGGAGGAGTCAGCTTCTCAGCAGGAGAAATTCCGTTTCAGGTTTCCCAAGCGTACAAAGAGTATGTTTCTGGACCACTCTGATTTCAGAGAGGCAGTCCAGAAACACCGAGCTTGTCCAGATAAGCGTTTTTCCAAGCGCCTTAAGGATACACGTTACCCTTTCCCCCCCGACGTGGTCAAGGGCTGGACTCAGTGTCCCAAGGTGGATCCTCCAATCTCCAGACTTGCGGCTAGATCCATAGTTGCAGTGGAAGATGGAGCTTCACTCAAGGATGCCACTGACAGACAGATGGGGCTCTGGTTGAAATCCATCTATGAAGCTATCGGCGCGTCTTTTGCTCCAGCATTCGCAGCCGTATGGGCACTCCAAGCTATCTCAGCTGGTCAGGCGCAAATTGACGCACTCACACGTACGTCTGCGCCGCAGGTGGCGTCCATAACCTCTCAAACGTCGGCATTTGCGTCCTACGCTATTAATGCTGTCCTGGACTCTGCGAGCCGTACGGCGGTTGCAGCCGACAATTCGGTGGCAATACGCAGGGCCTTGTGGCTGCGGGAATGGAAGGCAGATTTGGCTTCCAAAAAAGTGCTTAACTGGATTGCCATTTTCTGGCGACCGTTTGTTTGGTGAGAGATTGGATGAAATCATCAAACAATCCAAGGGAAAGGAAACATCCTTACTCCAGGCCAAACCAAAAACACCCCAACAGAGGAGGGGACAGTCGAGGTTTCGGTCCTTTCGGGGTGCGGGCAGGTCCCAATTCTCCTCGTCCAAAAGGGAGGTGCCGCTACTAAGGCGGCTTCCTCATGACTTACAGCCTTCTCACACCGCATCCTCGGTCGGTGGCAGGCTCTCCCGCTTTTGCGACACCTGGCTGCCACAAGTAAAAGACCGTTGGGTGAGAGACATTTTGTCTCACGGTTACAGGATAGAGTTCAGCTCTCGTCCTCCGACTCGATTCTTCAGAACATCTCCGCCTCCCGAGCGAACCGAGGCTCTTCTGCAGGCGGTGGGCATTCTGAAGGCAGAAGGAGTGGTGGTCCCGGTTCCTCTTCAGCAACAGGGTCACGGTTTCTACTCCAACCTGTTTGTGGTTCCAAAGAAGGACTGGTCCTTCCGTCCTGTTTTGGACCTAAAACTGCTCAACAAACACGTAAGGACCAGGCGGTTCCGGATGGAATCCCTCCGCTCCGTCATCGCCTCAATGTCCCAAGGAGATTTCCTAGCAGCGATCGATATCAAGGATGCTTATCTCCACGTACCAATTGCTCCAGAGCATCAGCGCTTCTTGCGCTTCGCCATAGGAGACGAACACCTTCAGTTCGCGGCACTGCCGTTCGGCCTGGCGACAGCCCCAAGGGTTTTCACCAAGGTCATGGCTACAGTAGTTGCAGTCCTCCACTCTCAGGGTCACTCAGTGATACCTTACTTAGACGATCTGCTGGTCAAGGCACCCTCTCAAGAGGCATGCCAACACAGCCTCAACGTTACTCTGGAGATTCTCCAGAGTTTCGGGTGGATCATCAATTTTCCAAAGTCAAATCTGACACCGGTCCAATCGCTGACATATCTTGGCATGGAGTTTCATACTCTTCCAGCGATAGTGAAGCTTCCGCTGGACAAACAGCGTTCACTACAGACAGGGGTGCAATCTCTCCTTCAAGGTCGGTCACACCCCTTGAGGCGCCTCATGCACTTCCTGGGGAAGATGGTGGCAGCAATGGAAGCAGTCCCTTTCGCGCAGTTTCACCTGCGTCCACTTCAATGGGACATCCTACGCAAGTGGGACAGGATGCCGACGTCCCTAGACAGGAACGTCTCCCTCTCTCAGGCAACCAAAGCTTCCCGTCGGTGGTGGCTTCTTCCCACCTCATTATCGAAGGGGAAATCCTTCCTACCCCCATCCTGGGCGGTGGTCACGACGGACGCGAGTCTGTCAGGGTGGGGAGCAGTTTTTCGCCACCACAGGGCTCAGGGTACGTGGACTCAGCAAGAGTCCTCACTTCAGATCAATGTTCTGGAGATCAGGGCAGTGTATCTTGCCCTAAAAGCGTTCCAGCAGTGGCTGGAAGGCAAGCAGATCCGAATTCAGTCGGACAACTCCACAGCGGTGGCTTACATCAACCACCAAGGTGGGACACGCGGTCGGCAAGCCTTCCAGGAAGTCCGGCGGATTCTGCTGTGGGTGGAAGCCACAGCATCCACCATATCCGCAGTTCACATCCCGGGCGTAGAAAACTGGGAAACAGACTTTCTCAGTCGCCAGGGCATGGACGCAGGGGAATGGTCCCTTCACCCGGACGTGTTTCAGGAGATCTGTTGCCGCTGGGGGATGCCGGACGTCGACCTAATGGCGTCACGGCACAACAACAAGGTCCCAACATTCATGGCTCGATCTCAAGATCACAGAGCTCTGGCGGCAGACACCTTAGTTCAGGATTGGTCGCAGTTTCTGCTTCCTTATGTGTTTCCTCCTCTGGCACTGTTGCCCAGAGTGTTACGCAAGATCAGGGCCGACTGCCGCCGCGTCATCCTCGTCGCTCCAGACTGGCCGAGGAGGTCGTGGTACCCGGATCTGTGGCATCTCACGGTCGGCCAACCGTGGGCACTGCCAGACCGACCAGATTTGCTGTCTCAAGGGCCGTTTTTCCATCTGAATTCTGCGGCCCACAACCTGACTGTGTGGCCATTGAGTCCTGGATCCTAGCGTCTTCAGGGTTATCTCAAGAGGTCATTGCCACTATGAGACAGGCTAGGAAACCAACGTCCGCCAAGATCTACCACAGGACGTGGAAAATATTCCTGTCGTGGTGCTCTGCTCAGGGGTTTTCTCCCTGGCCATTTGCCTTGCCCACTTTTCATCTCAATCAGGACAACTCCTTACCCTCGTTTTGTCCTCATCCAGTTCACTAATGTGAAAAGGATTTGCACTTGTTAGATCTGGTGAGAGCACTCAGACTCTACATTTCTCGTACGGCGCCCCTGCGCCGCTCGGATGCACTCTTTGTCCTTGTCGCTGGCCAGCGTAAAGGGACACAAGCTTCCAAGTCAACCCTGGCTCGGTGGATCAAGGAACCAATTCTCGAAGCTTACCGTTCCTCGGGGCTTCCGGTTCCCTCAGGACTGAAGGCCCATTCTACCAGGGCCGTGGGAGCGTCCTGGGCCTTGCGACACCAGGCTACGGCTCAGCAGGTGTGTCAGGCAGCTACCTGGTCGAGCCTGCACACTTTCACGAAACACTATCAGGTGCATACCTATGCTTCGGCAGATGCCAGCCTAGGTAGGCGAGTCCTTCAGGCGGCAGTTGCCCACCTGTAGGACGGAGCCGTTACGGCTCTATTATGAGGTATTATTTACCCACCCAGGGACTGCTTTTGGACGTCCCAATTGTCTGGGTCTCCCAATAAGGAGCGACAAAGAAGAAGGGAATTTTGTTTACTTACCGTAAATTCCTTTTCTTCTAGCTCCAATTGGGAGACCCAGCACCCGCCCCTGTTTTTGTGTACACATGTTGTTCATGTTGAATGGTTTCAGTTCTCCGATATTCCTTCGGATTGAATTTACTTTAAACCAGTTTATAATTTTTTCCTCCTTCGGGCTTTTGCACCAAAACTGATGAGCCCGTGGCAGCACGGGGGGTGTATAGGCTGAAGGGGAGGGGCTTTACACTTTTAGTGTAATACTTTGTGTGGCCTCCGGAGGCAGTAGCTATACACCCAATTGTCTGGGTCTCCCAATTGGAGCTAGAAGAAAAGGAATTTACGGTAAGTAAACAAAATTCCCTTTTTTTTTGCTGGATCTCTTCTATTTTCTGTATATCTATAGATAGATATCGATATCGGCATGAATGTGTTTAAATACACTGGGGAGGCTCATTTTAAAGGGACAGATTATTTGATTGCTGTAGGTCTGATGATGATGATAATAATAATCTTTATTTCTATAGCGCCAACATATTCCGCAGCGCTTTACAATTCAGGAGGATCATATACAAACAAGTAACAGTTATAGAAAATACAATATTT
The DNA here is from genome assembly GCF_048569485.1 of Anomaloglossus baeobatrachus. NCBI lineage: Eukaryota > Metazoa > Chordata > Amphibia > Anura > Aromobatidae > Anomaloglossus > Anomaloglossus baeobatrachus. Next base: position 41,719,684 of record NC_134360.1, read on the forward strand.
AGAGGGGAAAAAAAAAGACAACTGCTCGTGAGAGCTTACAATCTACAATGTGATATGGGGGGGGGTGGCAAGGTACAAGTACTTATTTACAATGACTATCACGGAGACCCCCAGCCATACTGAGAACAGGGGGTCTGCAATTCCTCTTCTGAATAGAGTGCAGCTCAAATGCTCCCCGGACTCTGCCCCCATCACTGTCTATGGGACTGCTGTGCATAGTTGGGCATGTGCATCGGCTCCATCGAGGCCAGGCATTGCCGCCCCCTGATCTCGGGATGGATGGGGGTCCCAGTGGTCAGACCTCTGGTGGAGTGACCACTTTACTCTCTTTACAGACTGCTTTAGCGCTCGCCATCGCTCAGGAGTTGGGCAGCAAAGTTCCGTTCTGCCCCATGGTTGGGAGTGAAGTCTATTCCACCGAGATCAAGAAAACTGAAGTGTTAATGGAGAATTTCCGACGAGCAATTGGTAAGTGACCAAATACTAATTCCTACCAAGAAACATCAGATGTGTCCGATGTCCCTGCACCAGAAATTGCCCTTCCCCGCTGTATCTGCATACGAGCACGTAATGTTTAACCCCTTAACGACCGCGGGCAGTAATATTACGTCATAGCGGTCATAGTGTTACTGCCCGCAGCATGCAGCGATTGGCGCTTATCTCGGCTGATTATTTACAGCCGAGATGTGTGCCTGCCAGGCGCGAGCAGAATCGTTATCTGCCTGTGCCGTTTAACCCCTTAAATGGCGCTGTCAGTATTTTACAGCGCCATCATAACTGCATAGGCGGTATACTTTTACTCACTGGACGATACCGTATGTCACGTGACGTGAACACGTGACTTCCGGTGGTTGTCATGGTAGCACAGGGTCATGTGATGGCTTCTGTAGCTCATATTACTTTCGGTTTCACCCGGCCCAGAGCTGGGTGAGGCAGAAAATGAGCATATCTGCTGTTTACAGCTGTATAGCTGTGATCAGCAGATATGGCAGAGCGATCAGATTGTTGATCCATATAGCCCCCTAGGGGGACTAGTAAAATATTAAAAAAAAAATTAAAATTACCCCCCCCCCTTTCGCCCCATTGTAAATTAAAGGGTTAAAAAAATAAAAAATATACACATTTGGTATTGCCGCGTTCAGAAATGCCCAATCTAGCAAAATATAAAATCAATTAATCTAATTGGTACATGGCGTAGTGGCAAAAAAAATCCACACATCAAAGTTAAGGTTTTTTTGTTTTTTTTTTTGGTTGCCGCAAATTTTGCGCTAAATGCAATAACAGGCGATCAAAACGTAGCATCTGCGCAAAAATGATACCGTTAAAAAATGGCAGCCTGAGACGAAAAAGTTAAGCCGTTCACTGAGCCATAGATCCGGAAAAATGAGAACGTTACGGGTCACGGAAAATGGCGCAAAATGTGCACCACTTTTTTTGGACAAACTTCAGATTTATTTTTTTTAACCCCTTAGATAAAAGTAAACCTATACATGTTTGGTGTCTACGAACTCACACCGACCTCAGGCAGCACACCCATACATCCGTTTTACCATATAGTGAACACTGTGAATAAAACATCCCAAAAACAATAGTGCTATCGCACTTTTTTTTTGCAATTTTTCGGCAGTTGGAATTTTGTTTGCTGCTTTCCAGTACACTATATGGTAAAACTTATGGTTTCATTTAAAAGTACAACTCGTCCCGCAAGAAATGAGCGCTCACATGACCAGATTGACTGAAAATTAAAAAAGTTACATCTCTTTGAAGAAGAGTGGCGAAAAAAAAAACGGAAATTGAAAAAGGGGTTAAAAGGATTTTACTGAACTCTGAAAGCACTGTCAAGAGCAACCTCCATTGTTCTGTATCTGACACGGAGGCTCAGCTCTCATTGTAGTGAATATTACTGAGCTGTGATACATTGAACATCCTATAGACATGTGCGGAGCTGATGTTGGAAAAAAAATAATCTGTTTTTCTAACCCCCTACAATCCCTTTTGATAAATATGCTACCGGTATATCCTGAGCGCGAAGCCTTGTGTTGTGGAACATGGAAAAGTGTTGTAGATTGAAAGAGAAGTATTTTTATTTTTTCTTACTCAACCATTTCTACATTTTCTTCCTCTTTAAGTGTGATATAGAGGATGTGTTCTCCATATGCGTCTCATGCGTTTGTTCCCTGTTATCAGGCAGAAGAGAGGCTGATAGGACAATGAATGACGGGATGCACAGTCTATCTTTAATACCGGGGCCGTCATTGTCCTCTTATGCTTCTTCACTTCTTTCTGTCGTCTTTCATGATTCAAATTCAACATTTTGGGCCTAAATGGCAGAGCACCCCCTTTTTATTTAAGCAGTGGCGACTGATTGCAGAAATAGGGATGTCATTTTTTTTTTTGGGGGGGGGGGGGGTAAATGTGGATGAGAGCTGCTTTAAGAGGATTGCTGTCCTAGTTGCAAACAGTCGGTTTTACACCAGGTGCAGATGTCTGGTATTCACATTCGAAATACGGATTGTGCTGTCCGGACCGGCTGCGGATCTGCTGATTCAAACTCAACAGATGTATATGTGGCGCCCCTGAGGCTTCAGTCGCCACAGAGTATTCCACCCAAATTTGGGTGTGATAGTAAACCCGGTTCCTGAGGAGGTCAGTCCCGGTTTCACTACATTACACACTCAAATACACACCAGGTTGTCCTGTTCCCACTGGGGACTGTACTAGGGTCGGGTAATAAAGGGGTCGCCGCCAGAGAGGCATTTTCAGGATGCCCTCAACAGGGGCCCCAGTCCCACTAGCTTAGGACCTGGGAGGGGGGAGGTGCAGCCAGCAGGGGGAGTCAGGAGCCAACACAACAGTTAGGGGCTTCTCCAGCAGGAGAGGAAGGGAGCTGTCGTGTCTCACAGGTGCTCCGGTGGGAAGGATAAGTTCACACGGTTGCCGCAGGAAGAGGGATCTTTGCTCCCCACGGAACCGACACCACACAGGGCTGCAGGACCCTAGGGAAGATCATACTTAACGTTGGTTTTCCAGAATCTGCCTGGACGGGGACGGTTTCAAGCTTCCCTGACCACACGGCGCCCGACAGCACAGTGCCATATAGGATCCGGGGCCTCGCACCAAGCCGGACCCCACATTGGAACCGCGGCACCTGCAGATAGGGAGAAGAGTACATCTCATGAAACCCTGGGTCCCCTCGTAGCTTCAAGAGATGGGATCCACAGACAGGCGTTACAAAGGAGGGAACCCACCGAACACCCAAACCGGACTGATCTCTAAAGGGATTCAGGTTCGACAGAGCCCATCATAGCAAGTGACCGGTATTACCTGGGTGAGCGGCACTGCACAAAAGTGAGTAAACAACCTGCTATAGACTGACTCTTTATTACTGGTACTGCCGCTCGCCGCTGCCATTACTGCCCCCCTCATCATCCTCCCTAGGGTCTGCTCTACCTGTGGAGAGCGATCCCATCCATAGCTGCTACCACCATCTGCCCCGGAGGACAGTGACAGCAGCGGCGGCCCATTCCCATGACAAACACCTCACAACTACCTCCATCATCCTATCCCCCAAGCCATCTTCTGTACGCCTCCGGGCAACGGAGCCGGGCTAGGCCGCCCATGACAAGCGACAGACGACTGCCTGGCGACTAGTAGGTTAACCGCCTGCCCCGTGGGGCGATATATGCAACCCCTTTAACAAACGTACTTTTAAAGGGAAACTAACCGGTGAAATATGGATCACGATGTCCGGATCGGCTGCACCCGAAGTCAGAGATATATATATATATATATATATAGATATAGATATAGATATAGATATAGATATAGATATAGATATAGATATAGATATATATATATATATATATATATATATATATATATATATATATATATATATATATATATATATATATATATATATATATATATATATATATATATATATATATATATATATATATATATATATATCTGACTTCGGGTGCAGCCGGTCCGGACATCGTGATCCATATTTCACCGGTTAGTTTCCCTTTAAAAGTACGTTTGTTAAAGGGGTTGCATCATAAAAATAAACGGAAACTTAGAGGAAATGCCAGTTTGGCTACAGGTTCCGCCGCTAAAATCAGCAATTTGTCGGGGGCCTGGGATTGGGACCAGGAACAATCGCCTATGGGGGGGCCGTTCTGAAATAGATTCTGTTCTTTATCGCCTCTACAAAGAAGGGTAATGATGTGCGAAAAAGGCCATTTCCATCCAAGCAGATCACCGGACCACCTCTATTATTGAAATCACGGGCGATCGGAGCCCAGCCACCCCGAGCAGCGGAGGAAACAAATCTCCTTCCTTTAATCCGAGAACCAAATAACGCTTGACCTTTTTATTGATTTTGATATATATTTTTATTTACTTTTTATTTTTTTGCAAAGAAAGGGGACAGTCAACATTATCTAGTCTTTAAATTCCTGTCAAGTCAGGGGCGAAGAGGGAGGGAACGCGGGAGCCGGCTCAGGAGCAGCAATGAAAAGAAAAGCGTCTGCAATATTTCCTTGATGTGATGAAGTTGCCTGTCAGGGATTTGGAAATTTGAACCAACAGATGAAACCTGTGTCATCCCCGTTGTCAGTCCCCCCAGATAACCGTCTGAGAGGTAAATCATGGCTAACAGCCGCGGCTTTTGTTACCGGGGAACATTCTTTAAATGTCAGCACACGGGAAGCTTCTAAACAAATATTGGATTTACTGAAAGGCCGAGGAGGGGGCCGTATTGTGCAATTTTCAATTTCATACATGGATTGGGATTAGGAGCGAGATCCTAATAGGATTCTTTCTCCTGCGTAAATTAAACGTCTAATTCCGGCAGCAACTTCACAATCTGGAACGTATTTAATTGCAGATGTTTCTACCGCTCGACTCCTCGCAAATCCAGCAAAGGCCCTGGGTGAACTTGTAGAGAAGAGCATTGTCCTGGCCCCGGCATTGTAAAGAGGTTTCCAAAACTAATATTGTGGATTACAGGCAGATTACATAATACGAACAATGACACGAGGACGTAGCGAAACACTACAGCGCTCTGTGACACCGCCGCACATTCAGATATATGAATGGCTCTTATGAAAGAAAAGACTATAGAGATTGTATATGTGCCCTGTGTATACAGCCTGAACATACACAAGTGTGGACAGTGGTGATGTGATCATAAGACTTCCTCTCTCTTCTCTTCTCCTTCCATCCCCCCCCCTTGCTTTCTTCTCCCTCACTCTCCTCTCCCTCCACCCTCTCTCTTCTCCCTCCCTCCCCCCCTCTCGCTCTCTTCTCCCTCCCTCCCCCCCTCTCGCTCTCTTCTCCCTCCCTCCCCCCCTCTCGCTCTCTTCTCCCTCCCCCCCTCTCGCTCTCTTCTCCCTCCCCCCCCTCGCTCTCTTCTCCCTCCCCCCCTCTCGCTCTCTTCTCCCTCCCCTCCCTCTCGCTCTCTTCTCCCTCCCCTCCCTCTCGCTCTCTTCTCCCTCCCCCCCTCGCTCTCTTCTCCCTCCCCCCCTCGCTCTCTTCTCCCTCCCCCCCTCGCTCTCTTCTCCCTCCCCCCCTCGCTCTCTTCTCCCTCCCCCCCTCGCTCTCTTCTCCCTCCCCCCCCTCGCTCTCTTCTCCCTCCCTCCCTCGCTCTCTTCTCCCTCCCTCCCTCGCTCTCTTCTCCCTCCCCCCTCTCTCTCTTCTCCCTCCCCCCCCTCTCGCTCTCTTCTCCCTCCCCCCTCGCTCTCTTCTCCCTCCCCCCCTCTCGCTCTCTTCTCCCTCCCCCCCTCTTGCTCTCTTCTCCCTCCCCCCCTCTCGCTCTCTTCTCCCTCCCCCCCCCCTCGCTCTCTTCTCCCTCCCCCCCTCTCGCTCTCTTCTCCCTCCCCCCCCTCTCGCTCTCTTCTCCCTCCCCCCCTCTCGCTCTCTTCTCCCTCCCCCCCCTCTCGCTCTCTTCTCCCTCCCCCCCCTCTCGCTCTCTTCTCCCTCCCCCCCCTCTCGCTCTCTTCTCCCTCCCCCCCCTCTCGCTCTCTTCTCCCTCCCCCCCCTCTCGCTCTCTTCTCCCTCCCCCCCCTCTCGCTCTCTTCTCCCTCCCCCCCTCTCGCTCTCTTCTCCCTCCCCCCCTCTCGCTCTCTTCTCCCTCCCCCCCTCTCGCTCTCTTCTCCCTCCCCCCCTCTCGCTCTCTTCTCCCTCCCCCCCCTCGCTCTCTTCTCCCTCCCCCCCTCTCGCTCTCTTCTCCCTCCCCCCCCCTCTCGCTCTCTTCTCCCTCCCCCCCCCTCTCGCTCTCTTCTCCCTCCCCCCCCCCTCTCGCTCTCTTCTCCCTCCCCCCCCTCTCGCTCTCTTCTCCCTCCCCCCCCTCTCGCTCTCTTCTCCCTCCCCCCCCTCTCGCTCTCTTCTCCCTCCCCCCCTCTCGCTCTCTTCTCCCTCCCCCCCCTCTCGCTCTCTTCTCCCTCCCCCCCCTCTCGCTCTCTTCTCCCTCCCCCCCTCTCGCTCTCTTCTCCCTCCCCCCCCTCTCGCTCTCTTCTCCCTCCCCCCCCTCTCGCTCTCTTCTCCCTCCCCCCCTCTCGCTCTCTTCTCCCTCCCCCCCTCTCGCTCTCTTCTCCCTCCCCCCCCTCTCGCTCTCTTCTCCCTCCCCCCCCCTCTCGCTCTCTTCTCCCTCCCCCCCCCTCGCTCTCTTCTCCCTCCCCCCCCCTCGCTCTCTTCTCCCTCCCCCCCTCTCGCTCTCTTCTCCCTCCCCCCCTCTCGCTCTCTTCTCCCTCCCCCCCTCTCGCTCTCTTCTCCCTCCCCCCCTCTCGCTCTCTTCTCCCTCCCCCCCTCTCGCTCTCTTCTCCCTCCCCCCCCTCTCGCTCTCTTCTCCCTCCCCCCCTCTCGCTCTCTTCTCCCTCCCCCCCCTCTCGCTCTCTTCTCCCTCCCCCCCCTCTCGCTCTCTTCTCCCTCCCCCCCCTCTCGCTCTCTTCTCCCTCCCCCCCCTCTCGCTCTCTTCTCCCTCCCCCCCTCTCGCTCTCTTCTCCCTCCCCCCCCTCTCGCTCTCTTCTCCCTCCCCCCCCTCTCGCTCTCTTCTCCCTCCCCCCCCTCTCGCTCTCTTCTCCCTCCCCCCCCTCTCGCTCTCTTCTCCCTCCCCCCCCTCTCGCTCTCTTCTCCCTCCCCCCCCTCTCGCTCTCTTCTCCCTCCCCCCCCTCTCGCTCTCTTCTCCCTCCCCCCCCTCTCGCTCTCTTCTCCCTCCCCCCCCTCTCGCTCTCTTCTCCCTCCCCCCCCTCTCGCTCTCTTCTCCCTCCCCCCCCCTCTCGCTCTCTTCTCCCTCCCCCCCCTCTCGCTCTCTTCTCCCTCCCCCCCCTCTCGCTCTCTTCTCACTCCCCCCCTCTCGCTCTCTTCTCACTCCCCCCCTCTCGCTCTCTTCTCACTCCCCCCCTCTCGCTCTCTTCTCCCTCCCCCCCTCTCGCTCTCTTCTCCCTCCCCCCCCTCTCGCTCTCTTCTCCCTCCCCCCCCCCCTCTCGCTCTCTTCTCCCTCCCCCCCCCCTCTCGCTCTCTTCTCCCTCCCCCCCCCCTCTCGCTCTCTTCTCCCTCCCCCCCCCCTCTCGCTCTCTTCTCCCTCCCCCCCCCCTCTCGCTCTCTTCTCCCTCCCCCCCCCCCTCTCGCTCTCTTCTCCCTCCCCCCCCCCTCTCGCTCTCTTCTCCCTCCCCCCCCCCTCTCGCTCTCTTCTCCCTCCCCCCCCCCCTCTCGCTCTCTTCTCCCTCCCCCCCCTCTCGCTCTCTTCTCCCTCCCCCCCCCTCTCGCTCTCTTCTCCCTCCCCCCCCCCTCTCTCGCTCTCTTCTCCCTCCCCCCCCCCTCTCTCGCTCTCTTCTCCCTCCCCCCCCTCTCTCGCTCTCTTCTCCCTCCCCCCCCTCTCTCGCTCTCTTCTCCCTCCCCCCCCTCTCTCGCTCTCTTCTCCCTCCCCCCCCTCTCTCTCTCTTCTCCCTCCCCCCCCTCTCGCTCTCTTCTCCCTCCCCCCCCCCTCTCTCGCTCTCTTCTCCCTCCCCCCCCCTCTCTCGCTCTCTTCTCCCTCCCCCCCCCTCTCTCGCTCTCTTCTCCCTCCCCCCCTCTCGCTCTCTTCTCCCTCCCCCCCCTCTCGCTCTCTTCTCCCTCCCCCCCTCTCGCTCTCTTCTCCCTCCCCCCCCTCTCGCTCTCTTCTCCCTCCCCCCCCTCTCGCTCTCTTCTCCCCCCCCCCCCTCTCGCTCTCTTCTCCCTCCCCCCCCCCCCCTCTCGCTCTCTTCTCCCTCCCCCCCCCTCTCGCTCTCTTCTCCCTCCCCCCCCCTCTCGCTCTCTTCTCCCTCCCCCCCCCTCTCGCTCTCTTCTCCCTCCCCCCCCCCTCTCTCGCTCTCTTCTCCCTCCCCCCCCCTCTCTCGCTCTCTTCTCCCTCCCCCCCCCTCTCTCGCTCTCTTCTCCCTCTCCTCGCGACTCCTTCGTCTGTTTTCCTTTATGACCGGCCATTACTGCTTATATTCGTTATTGGAGATGTTTCCTAATCTGATCTCGCCACTCGGTTCCCTCGTCAGCCCATGCCTGCGGGACACATAGCGGTGAATAACGCCGCGGTCCCGCCAGTGTGTGGACGATGCGGAGAGGAGTTCATGTCTTTCTTAATGTTGAACAAATCTGAATTTCTCTCGTTCATGCATGGATTATTACTTTCCCTGAAAGAGGAGTGATATTCTCATTCCTACAAGGGCAACAGAAAATAGTTCTTGCCAATGATTTAGACGGCTTTCAAGTGTTGTCTGTCGGAGGGCGGCTGCCATCTTATTTATCCTCAGAAATTTTACAGCCGTCGTAACTCAGCCGGTGTGCTTTGTAGGGCTCCTTATCGGGTTTGTCTGAACTCATTGAATAAGCCTGCGTTCAGATTAAGACGCAAAAATGGGAATATAAAACTCTATGAATGCCTCGGATTTAAGCTTTGGATCATCGTTCGGAGCATCTGATGTGTGGGGGAGTTTTGGCCACGGGTCGCAACCGGACAGTCATGATTTTTAGGAAAATTCCTAGCCAGGGGGATGAGATCTGATTTCTGTATTGGTTAAGGGATATTATGACCGCTCGCAGACTGGTGATTGTCTGCAGTGGTCAGCGTACTGCTGTGATTAGCTGCAATGTCTGTTGGAGTCCAAGGTTGTCATAAATCTACCACTAGGCCCAGGCTGCTTTGTTTTTTCCCCAATACTTTACACTGCAGCTTTGCTTTATTATTGGTTTAATAAGTCTCCATTATGACGCTGGCGAAAAAGCTTTTATTTCACGTATCAAAGCAGGATAAAGATTTTTTTTCTTTTTTCTTTTCAGTAATAAATGCTAATTATTAAATATTTCTGGTTTTGCCGCAGGACTTAGAATCCGTGAAACGAAGGAAGTGTATGAAGGCGAAGTGACGGAGTTAACTCCGTGTGAGACTGAGAATCCAATGGGAGGTTACGGCAAAACGATCAGCCACGTCATTATAGGCCTAAAAACCGCCAAAGGAACCAAACAGTTAAAGGTGCATTGTGTTTATTTGTTGATTGGAGTGACAGGCGTATTTCTGGCTGAGGTGTGAATACCGCTGTATAGACGTCGGCTCCAAGTGACAAACTGGCTGCACTGCTTCTGTAGAAGTTACGGAAATGGAGCTGCACAGTCCGCCCAGCTTTATCCGTTATCCTGGAGACCCATGGTCGCCGTTTGTAGACGTCTACTCCTGAGCCAGAGATGGTCCTGATGGTAGTGAATTCCCCTTCATGTTGATTTCCAGTTATGAGCCCCATGTGCACATCTTTTGCTCTTGGGACCCGCTGCCCCCATGCTTTGTATATACCGTCTTTTCCTTTGGTGTTTTTGGAGGGGGGTTTTGCCCCCAAAAAACGTGCTAGGGCCTATTGCCGGGGTAGGGCTTATTCTCAGGGAACACGGTTGCAGGCAAGTTTACCCCTTTAAAAAAAAAAAAATGCAGACCACCTTCCCAGGAGAATCATACTTACCAGACCCCGGGCATCTGCGTCACTCCCAAGTCCTCCTGGGATCCTCGGCGGGTGCTCCCGGCAGGTATGCTCCACAGGGTCCTCCCCTGCTTTTGGCCAACACACACACATCAGATCACACACACTCACCACATCCAGCGATACCGATTTGCTTCCGGCCGGCAGAGGATCATGGTATGCAGTGCAGTGGAGCACCAAGACCTGCTGTGGAATGCATCGATGCGTTCCACCGCCAGGTCCTCCATGCGTTCCACTGCAGGTTCTCACACTCCACTGCGCTGCATACCAGGTTCACCTGCCGGTCATAAGCAATCGATATCACCAGATGTGATGTGTGATTGTGTTCACGCGATCTGGTGTGTGTGTGTGTGTGTGTGTGTGTGTGTGTGTGTGTGTACCACTGCAGGTCCTCCCATTCGGCGTCTGTTGAGTATGATTGTGGGGTCTTCTGTCTTCTTTCTTCCCTCTTTTGGGGGTGTCTGCTTTCTATAATGAATTGTCCTGCAGTAAGTATTCTTTAACTTTTTAGCTGTATGGGCACTTCATTATTGAACTGGGGGTAGGGCTTGTTTTTTTTGGGGGTAGGGCTTGTATTATTTGGGGGTAGGGCTTGTATTATTTGGGGGTAGGGCTTGTATTTGGGGGTAGGGCTTGTATTTGGGGGTAGGGCTTGTATTATTTGGGGGTAGGGCTTGTATTATTTGGGGGTAGGGCTTGTTTTATTTGGGGGGTAGGGCTTTTATTATTTGGGGGTAGGGCTTGTATTTGGGGGTAGGGCTTGTTTTATTTGGGGGGTAGGGCTTGTTTTATTTGGGGGTAGGGCTTGTTTTATTTGGGGGTAGGGCTTGTTTTATTTGGGGGTAGGGCTTATTTTCGGGGTAGGGCTTGTTATTTTCGGGGTAGGGCTTATTTCAAGCCTTACCCCGAAGATGCTGAAAATTCCTGCTAGGGCTTATTTTCGGGGTAGGTCTTATTTTCGGAGAAGCACAATAGTGGGCACCAGGTAATGCATCATTTGCTCTGTAGCTGTTTTATTAATACTGTACAGCCTAGGATAAGGCTTGTGCTGGTCCTAGAGGTGGGACCTACATTTATCCGGCAATTACGGCAGATCCCATGAAAGTGAAATACGCCTTTTTAAATGTAATTGAAACCGCACCATTTTAGTCCATAATGTTTGGTATTGCAGCTCATGGGTCTAAGCTGTCTTACAAGGGTCTTCATTCCCTTATGTGCCGCTACTAAATTTCTGTGCCTGGCTTGCTCCTATACAGCTGGATCCGAGCATCTATGAGAGCTTACAGAAGGAGCGGGTGGAAGTTGGGGACGTCATCTACATTGAAGCAAATAGCGGCGCAGTAAAGGTAAGTCTTTCAGGTTGGAACTTCATATATAAACCTCCAATAAATTCCCTTTTTTTTTTTTTTTAATGCTTTCAGCAAAAGTAAAATTAGGCGTGGAGTCCCCCTGTGCCTGCTGTCAGCAGCCTGTCAGGCCGGGATTTGGCAGCCACCCTCGCAGCACACCTGCTTCCCTTCACTAACTCGGATTCTGTCCCCCCCCCGCGCAGAGACAGGGCAGGTGTGACACCTACGCCACGGAGTTTGACCTTGAAGCGGAGGAGTACGTGCCCTTGCCAAAAGGTGATGTTCACAAGAAGAAAGAAGTGATTCAGGACGTCACATTGCACGATCTGGACGTCGCCAATGCAAGGCCTCAGGTTAGTTAAGGACACGAGAAATCCTTAATATTGGATGGTGACTGTTCAGGAGGTGCAGACGTTGACTCGGTGAAACACTTACGTGCTGTCCATGAAAGTGGTCGGAACGGAAGTAATATTTATCCTTATAGAGGAATAATTTGCATATTTACTTACCTACTTCAAAGGCCCGGAGGTGCTGGCAGATAAAAACATGTTCTGTCGCCACTAGATGGCACCATAGATGCCTAAACTGATTTTACCTGGGCTTGTTGTGCAGGTAAATGATCTGCTGTTCACTGTTATCAGCCATTTCACACACGTCGCTGTAGTATTCTTCAGTTCATTTTCTAAAAAATGGCTCGACAAACCTCTAGTAACCTTTACAAATGGCTTCAGCAGCACCTCCAACTACATTCGATGGACCTTTTTAGGGAACCTCTACGCAGAACCCTAATGTTCAGAGATTTTCTGCCACAGTTCAGGATGAGTCTATAAGAAATCTTATCTATATATTTAATAAGTTGACCCAAGATGCAGATTGTAAATGCAGAGCAACAGCTGAAAGTGACGGCAAGTCCTCGGCTTTTCTGCAGTGTAATTCGCACCATTTTCTGCTGCAGACAATCCATGGCGAATCAGTCTCTCGTAAGGTTGTACCCCTTTTTTAAGTTTCTTTAAAAAAAAAAATTAAATTGCACGACGTTTATAAATTGTCATTAAAAGAAAAGAATGGATCCTTATCTACTGCCTGTCAATCGGGTCACTCATTTGATATTTATGCCTTTATTCTATATTATTTCTCTTAAAGGGAGGACAAGACATTCTGTCTATGATGGGTCAACTGATGAAGCCGAAGAAAACTGAAATCACAGGTACATCTCATCAGAGTTTAGGATAAACTTTGGAAGAGTTTAAATAGGTAAAGTTGCTTTCTTTATCGTTCCTTTGGGAGACCCAGACCATGAGTGTTTAGCTTCTGCCTCCGGAGGACACACAAAGTACTACCCTTAAAAGTGTAGCTCCTCCCTCTGAGCTTATACACCCCCTGGTAGCCAGTCCTAGCCAGTTTTATTGCTTTGTGTCAGGAGGCATACATCCACACATGCATTCTCATCTGATTTGTTTGACTTTTGGAAAGAGTTTGAAGAAAAGCGGGTCCATGTCTGGACTCCCGGCATGTCCCTTCTCACCCCACTGTGTCGGCGGCGTTGTTAAGGTTGATTTACAAGGCTGCAGCCTTACATGCCGCGCTCCTTCACCATCCCTTCTGGGCTCTGGCTTGAAGTGGGAGCCAGCACGGTCTCCATGCCTGGCAGGAGTCCGGTCTCCATCCACAGCCCCTTGAGGATTCTGTTGGACCGGAGCACTCATCCCCAGGGACATGGCCCTGCGTCTCAGCAGCTAAGTACCTGAGACGTTCATGTTCGGGGTCCCGGTTCTTTATTGTAAGGGGAGAGTATACTGTATGTGATTGTTTTAACTTTTCCGGCGGGTTCTCTAGCTTTTGCCTGAGAACCGCGCCGATGGTGCCTGCTTGTCGGCCTCGCCGCTTAAATTTAGGCCCCGGCTTCGCCGGAGGCCTAGTTTCATTTTCCTGCCCTCGCATGTCACTCATGCAGAGGGACAGGTTCGGCTCCTCCCGGCGGCCGTTCTACACTGAAGAGGGACACTCCCCACTGCTGGGGCGTCCCTCCTTCCCTGCAGGTCTCTATAGCCCTCCAGTTCCCGCTCTTTTATAGGAACGCCCCCTAGTTTCTCAGGCAGAGTTCACTCTGCTCTGGGACATCCTGCATTCTGCATCTCTGCTGAGGTGCTGCGACTGGGGGACCGGGCTTCGGGATCTGGAGGGCACACAACACCGCGCTCAGCGGTCTGGTAAGCCACAGCCGGTCTCCGGTTGTGGACCTCTGTATATTCTCCCTGGGGTTCATTCTCTGCAAAGCCCCCACTCCAGCAGCAGCATGTAAGCTCCTGCTGCCTGAGCCGAGCATTTATCCACACTGTGATGGTTGCTCTAACTTGGCGGTGCCACAGCCTGGAGTCTCACCCCCAGTGGTCTCTCAGGCTGCTGCTGCACCTGTGACTGAACCCCCGGCCTGGGTAGAGTCCTTTTCTAGGTCCATATCCCAGTCATTTGCTGAGTCCATGGGACTTTTGTCCAGGACTTTGATGAATATGCATCAGCCTCCCTCACAGGGTGCCTCTAATACCCTTGACAGAGGACTCCTATCCTCTGACCTCCGTCCATCGGAGCTCACGGAGGATTCATCATCTGATCCCAGACCCCGTCCTTCTAAGAGAAGGCGCAGGGTTTCCTCCCCCTCCCCATCCCACGGCTCTGTCTCAAGAGCTGACTCTCAAGATGAGGAGGATGCCCTCACTGGGGGCTCGGAGGCTATGTATCCCATCGATTTCTCTGAGGGTGACTCAGATCGTAGTGATTTGATTGCTTCTATTAATTCTGTACTGGATCTCAATCCGCCAGTGTCAGAGGAGCAACCCTCTCTGGCAGAAAAACATCAGTTTACCTCGCCTAAGAGAGTGAAGAGTGTGTTCTTTAACCACTCCAGTTTTCAGACCGCTGTGACCAAACCCAGGGCCTGCCCTGACAAACGCTTTCCAAAGCGTGGTTCTGATGACCGGTTTCCATTTCCACCTGAGGTGGTCAAGGAGTGGTCTCACTCCCCAAAGGTAGACCCTCCGGTGTCTAGACCCTCCGGTGTCTAGGCTATCAGCCCGGACCGTTGTGTCGGTGGCTGACGGCACCTCACTTAAGGATTCCACTGACCGTCAGATTGACCTTCTGGCCAAATCTGTGTATGAAGCTGCGGGGGCCGCGTTTTCCCCGACTTTTGCAGCAGTGTGGGCTCTGAAAGCCATCTCTGCTTCTCTAGAGGAGATGCATTCCCTCACCAAGGAATCTATGCCTGAGATGGTTACTGTCACGAACCACCGGGGGGGTCACTCAGAAATCCCCCGCGCTGGCTACCAGTACGTCACAATCGGGGGGTAACAAGTGGGGGTCACCCCTCCTTTATACCTCCCGACCGACAGACAGAGCACGTGACGCGCTCTCTAGCGCCCCTCTTATAGTCAGGCCAATTATGGAATTGCCCGACAATAAGCAAGGAGGCCGCTATACTACTTATGCCGATTATTGAAGGGTCCCCGGTGAGAGTAGGGTATATATTCCCCCGACCTCCGCGGGCGGAATATATAAAACCTCCCCGAATCTCACTGGCCTCCCCACAATAATCCTTGGCACAACTCGCTGCCACCAACCGCTTCACGGTAACTTTCTTCAGCGCTCTATTGGGAGACCCAGACGATTGGGGTATAGCTACTGCCTCCGGAGGCCACACAAAGCACTACACTAAAAAGTGCAAGGCCCCTCCCCTTCTGGCTATACCCCCCCGTGGTATCACGGGTTCTCCAGTTTTCAAGCTTTGTGCGAAGGAGGTCAGACATCCATGCATAGCTCCACAGATTTTAGTCAGCAGTAGCTGCTGACTATTTCGGATGGAAGAAAAGAGGGCCCATATAGGGCCCCCAGCATGCTCCCTTCTCACCCGTTGATGGTGTTGTAAGGTTGAGGTACCTATTGCTGGTACAGAGGCTGGAGCCCACATGCTGCTTTCCTTCCACATCCCCCTGAGGGGCTCTGAGGAAGTGGGATCCTGCCGGCCTCAAAGCTCTGACGCCGGGCTCCATCCACAGACCCATTTGAACCTGTTGGATACGGAGCTGGAGTACCGTTCAGGGACATGGCCCTGCACCATTCAGGTACTCTGTGTCCCCGGACACACAGACACAGCACACTCCAGACTTGCTGGGTGTGCTAGTGCGCCGGGGACAGTAAAGGGTTACAGTCACTGCAGCTTTGCTGAGTGACTTTGTGTATTGGGAACTACCGCGCCGGACGCTCCGGGAGCGGCGGCGCGGCTGGGACTTGTAGTTCACCGGGGACTGGGCGCCGACCGCGCTTTTACGGCGGCGGCGCTTATAAATCCAGTCCCCGGCTTCTGCGGCCTAGTGCCGCTTCGTTCCCGCCCCCTCCCTGTCACTCAGGGAAGGGGACAGGCGCTGAGCAATCAGCAGCGCCGAGGGCTGGAGCCTTTTTACATGCTCCAGCCCTCTCACTGCACACTGTCGGACGCCGGATTCCCGCTCTGACTTGGGGCACGCCCACGGCCCGCCCCTCCTCACACGAGCTGGGGAAGACGCCGGCAGCCATTACCGCAGTCCGAGCTCGGACTTTCGGCAACCAGGCAGGACTATGGCGACCATGCACCCGCTTATAGGCGGGCGGTAAGCGGCACACATAGTGCTGACCCCAATATATACTGCAGTGTGTACATGTGTATTTTAACTGCATAGGTCGCTATTTGCCCGCTTGGAGAGCGACACATCAGCAGCAGGAAAGCAGGTGTGCTAAGGCACAGGCTTTCTATGCTGCTTGTATTGCACGTACTGAAGTGTTCATTTGTATTTATGCTTGTATGCTATACGTTGCACTGTACAGTCGCTAGTCTTAGCTATATTCTCCTGGAATGGCTAGACTACAGCAGCTGAAAACCAAGGGTGCTGGGGCACAGGTTTTTTTCTATGCTGCTTGTATTGCATGGGCTGCAGTGTGCATTTGTACTTGTGCTTGTATGCTATACATCGCACTGTATGGTCACTCTTCTGGGCTATATTCCCCTAGATGACTAGTCTACAGCAGCAGAAGAGCAGGGGTGCCAGGGCATAGGCTTCTATGCTGCTTGTATTGCTTGTGCTGCAGTGTTCATTTGTACTTTATGCTTGTATGCTATACATTGCACTGTACGGTCACCATTCTTGGCTATATACTTCTAGATGGCTAGTCGGCAGCGGCAAAAAAAAAAAAAAAAAAAAAAGAAACACAGATTTTCAGTGCTGTTTTTACTACATGGGATGCTATTCATGACACCGTCCCATTGTGTGCATGCTCCCCTGTAGCACTTAGTCTGCCGGGGTCTCTAGCACTTCGTCTGCCGGGGTCTCTACTAGTCGTGGCCAAAGAAACCACCTGTCAACCCTGTCCAAGGACAGGGACGGAGTTGCAGTTTCGACAGATATATTGTCATAAGATAGAGACTTGCAGTCCAGACAGGCCATGGGCAATCTTCCTGACCAACCTCATTTGGAACGGGGGGGTCCCAGGAGGACTCTCTGTATGATAAGGCAGCTCTCCAGGACTTTGATCCTGACATCGCTCTCAATCCGGATACACCGGATGGTAACGCCATACAGAATGATCCTATAGCGTCCATCAATGGAAGGTTGGATCTTTCTCCCTCAGCTCCCCCAGTGGAGGAGTCAGCTTCACAGCAGGAGAAGTCCCCTTTCAGTATCTCAAACGGATATTGAGTATTTTTCTGGCCACGCTGACTTCAGAGAAGCAGTCCAGAAACACCACGCTTACCAGATAAGCGTTTTCTCCAAACGTTTTTTAAAGATACACGTTATCCCTTTTCCCCTGACGTGGTCAAGCGCTGGACCCAGGGTCCAAAGGTGGATTCTCCAATCTCCAGGCTTGCGTCTAGAGACATAGTTGCACTGGAGATGGGGCTTCACTTAAAGATGCCATTCACAGACAGATGGACTCTGGTTGAAATCTGTCTAGGAGGCTATCGGCGTGTCGGTTGCTCCGGCATTCACAGCCGTATAGGCAACCTAACCTGTTCAGCTGTTCTTGCGCAGCTGGCCTTGAGCACATGTACATCTGTACCGCAGAGGCGTCCGTAACCCCGCAATGTCTGCACTGCGACTTACCCTATTAATGCTGTCCTAAAAGTACAGTCGAGGTTTCCAGGGCTGTGGAGTCGGAGTCGGAGTCGGAGTCGTGGAGGTGGAGTCGGAGTCGGAGTTGGAGTCGGTATAAAATGCACCGACTCCGACTCCTAAAATATATAATAAATTGGGGACAGGAGTGCAATGCAGAATGTGCTGAATATTTTACTAAATAATAACATTTAGTATAATGCTTATATTTAAGTGAAAAATTTATTGTAGTATAATGTGAACATCAGACATTTAATTGTTTTTATGATACAATAATCAAGATATTTGGGTAGAACATAAAATATTTATTGGATACAACTTTAGAACACAAAAAACTAATAAATTGTAAATATGTAATATTATATATATATACACAGTGTATATACACACACAAGATATATATGTAATCTACTGTATATTACATAGTGTATTACATATTTACAATTTATTACAGTTTTTTGTGTTCTAAAGTTGTATCCAATAAATATATTTTATGTTCTATCCAAATATCTTGATTATTGTATCATAAAAATTATTAAATGTCTGATGTTCACATACACATATTCATGTACTACAATAAATTTTTCACCTAACTATAAGCAATATATGTCGGA
Source organism: Anomaloglossus baeobatrachus (assembly GCF_048569485.1). Taxonomy (NCBI): domain Eukaryota; kingdom Metazoa; phylum Chordata; class Amphibia; order Anura; family Aromobatidae; genus Anomaloglossus; species Anomaloglossus baeobatrachus. The sequence continues at coordinate 41,737,791 of NC_134360.1, forward strand.
GCCGGAGCCGGAGCCGGAGCCGGAGCCGGAGTCGGTGCAAGAGAATTTGAGGAGTCGGAGTCGGAGTCGAAGGTTTGGCTTACCGACTCCACAGCCCTGGAGGTTTCGGTCCTTCCCAAGCTCGGGCAGGTCCCAATTGTCCTCGCGCAAAAGGGCTACAAAACCTCAGACGGGCTCAGATTCCGGCCGGGCTCAATCACGCCCAGGGAAGGCAGCCGGAGGAACCGCTACCAAGGCGGTCTCCTCATGACTCTCAGCTTTCTCTCTCTCTCTCCGCATCCGCGGTTGATGGCAGACTCCCCCGCCTTTGGCGACATTTAGCTGCCACAGGTCACAGACCGGTGGGTGACGGACATTGTGCTCACGTGCACAGGACAGTGTTCTGTTCTCGTCCTCCGACTCCATTCTTCAGAACGGCCCCACCTCTCCACCGAGCAGATGCCCTGCTGCAGGCGGTGGACGCTCTAAGAGCAGAAGGAGTGGTGATCCCTGTCCCCCCTCAGGAACGAGGGCGAGGGTTTGTACTCCAATCTCTTTGTGGCTCCAAAACAGGATGGCTCCTTCCGTCCTGTTCTGGACCTAAAACTGCTCAACAATCATGTGCACGCCAGGCGGTTCCGGATGGAATCCCTCCGATCCGTCATTACCTCAATGTCTCGAGGAGATTTCCTTGCCTCAACAGACATCAAAGATGCCTATCTCCACGTGCCAATTGCTACGGAGCACCAACGTTTTCTACGTTTTGTGATAGGAGACGACCATCTTCAGTTCGTAGCTCTGCCATTCGGTCTGGCGACAGCCCCACGGGTGTTCACCAAGGTCATGGCAGCAGTGGTAGCAGTCTTGCACTCTCAGGGACACTCGGTGATCCCTTACTTGGACGATCTACTCGTCAAAGCACCCTCCCTCGAGGCATGCCAACGCAGCCTGAATGTTACGCTGGAGACTCTCCAGACTTTCGGGTGGATCATCAATTTGGCAAGGTCAAATCTGTCACCGACTCAATCACTAACGTATCTCGGCATGGAGTTTCACACTCTATCAGCGATAGTGAAGCTTCCGCTGAACAAGCAGCGTTCACTGCAGACAGAGGTGCAGTCTCTCCTTCAAGGCCAGTTGCACCCCTTAAGGCGCCTCATGCACTTCCTAGGGAAGATGGTGGCAGCCATGGAGGCAGTTCCCTTTGCGCAGTTTCATCTGCGCCAACTTCAATGGGACATTCTCCGCCAATGGGACGGGCAGTCAACCTCCCTGGACAGGAAAGTCTCCCTTTCCCAGACGGCCAAGGACTCTCTGCAATGGTGGCGTATTTCCACCTCATTGTCGCAGTGAAGATCCTTCCTACCTCCATCCTGGGCAGTAGTCACGACAGATACGAGTCTGTCAGGGTGGGGAGCAGTTTGTCTCTGCCACAGGGCTCAGGGGACGTGGACTCAGCAGGAGTCCACCCTTCAGATCAATGTTCTGGAAATCAGGGCAGGGTATCTTGCCCTACTAGCTTTCCAGCAGTGGCTAGAAAGAGAGCAGATCCGAATCCAGTCGGACAACTCCACAGTGGTGGCATACATCAACCACCAAGGAGAGACGCGCAGTCGGCAAGCCTTCCAGGAAGTCCGGCGAATCCTCATGTGGGTGGAGGACACAGCATCCACCATATCCGCAGTTCACATCCCGGGCGTAGAAAAATGGGAAGCAGACTTCCTCAGTCGCCAGGGTATGGACGCAGGGGAATGGTCCCTTCACCCGGACGTGTTTCAGGAAATCTGTCGCCGCTGGGGGGTGCCGGACGTCGACCTAATGGCGTCTCGGCACAACAACAAGGTCCCGGCATTTATGGCACAATCGCGCGATCACAGAGCTCTGGCGGCAGACGCCTTAGTGCAAGATTGGTCGCAGTTCCGGCTCCCATATGTGTTTCCACCTCTGGCAATCTTGCCCAGAGTACTGCGCAAAAATCAGATCCGATTGCAGCCGCGTCATACTCGTCGCCCCAGACTGGCCGAGGAGATCGTGGTACCCGGATCTGTGGCATCTCACGGTCGGCCGACCGTGGTCACTACCAGGCGGGCCAGACTTACTGTCCCAAGGGCCGTTTTTCCATCAGAATTCTGCGGCCCTGAACCTGACTGTGTGGCCATTGAGTCCTGGATCCTAGCGTCTTCAGGATTATCCCAAGGGGTCGTTGCCACCATGAAACAGGCTAGGAAGTCCACCTCTGCTAAGATCTACCACAGAACGTGGAAGATTTTCTTAACCTGGTGCTCGGCTCAGGGAGGGTCTCCCTGGCCATTTGCATTGCCTACTTTTCTTTCCTTCCTGCAATCGGGGTTAGAAAAGGGCTTGTCGCTCGGCTACCTTAAGGGGCAAGTCTCGGCACTATCCGTGTTCTTTCAGAAGCGTCTAGCACGTCTTTCTAAGGTGCGCACGTTCCTACAGGGGGTCTGTCATATCGTACCCCCGTACAAGCGGCCGTTAGATCCATGGGATCTCAACAGGGTACTAGTTGCTCATCAGAAGCCGCCTTTCGAGCCTCTGAAGGAAGTTTCATTTTCTCGCCTGTCACAGAAGGTGGCGTTTCTCGTTGCGATCACATCGCTTCGGCGAGTGTCTGAGCTGGCAGCTCTGTCATCCAAGGCTCCCTTCCTGGTGTTCCACCAGGACAAGGTAGTGCTGCGCCCCATTCCGGAGTTTCTCCCTAAGGTCGTATCCTCATTTCATCTTAATCAGGATATATCCTTGCCTTTCTTTTTGTCCTCATCCGGTTCACCGGTATGGAAAGGACTTACGTTTGTTAGGTCTGGTGAGAGCACTCAGAATCTACATTTCCCGCACGGCGCCCATGCGCCGTTCCGATGCATTTTTTGTCCTTGTCGCTGGTCCGCGCAAGGGGTTGCAGGCTTCTAAAGCCACCCTGGCTCGATGGATCAAAGAACCAATTCTAGAGGCCTACCGTTCTGCGGGGCTTCCGGTTCCTTCAGGGCTAAAAGCTCACTCACCCAGAGCCGTGGGTGCGTCCTGGGCATTACGACACCAGGCTTCGGCTCAACAAGTGTGCCAGGCAGCTACCTGGTCCAGTCTGCACACTTTCACCAAGCTTATCAGGTGCATACCTATGCTTCGGCGGACGCCAGCTTAGGTAGAAGAGTCCTGCAGGCGGCAGTGACACCCCCGTAGGGGAGGGCTGTTTTGCAGCTCTAACATGCGGTATTTCTTTACCCACCCAGGGACAGCTTTTGGACGTCCCAATCGTCTGGGTCTCCCAATAGAGCGCTGAAGAAGAAGGGAATTTTGTTACTTACCGTAAATTCCTTTTCTTCTAGCTCTTATTGGGAGACCCAGCACCCGCCCTGTTGTCCTTCGGGATTTTTTTGTTGTTTGCGGGTACACATGTTGTTCATGTTGAACGGTTTTTCAGTTCTCCGATGTTGCTCGGAGTTAATTTGTTTAAACCAGTTATTGGCTTTCCTCCTTCTTGCTTTGGCACTAAAACTGGAGAACCCGTGATACCACGGGGGGGTATAGCCAGAAGGGGAGGGGCCTTGCACTTTTTAGTGTAGTGCTTTGTGTGGCCTCCGGAGGCAGTAGCTATACCCCAATCGTCTGGGTCTCCCAATAAGAGCTAGAAGAAAAGGAATTTACGGTAAGTAACAAAATTCCCTTCATTAGCCGAACACACAGACGTGGGATTCAAGATCGAGATAACAGAACAGCCCAAGATTAATTATATAATTTAATCAGCCTAAAGCACACTAGAAACTACAATATATACAATAGGAGATCTACAGAATATACATATGTCAGAGTACAGTTACAATCAAAGCATGGGTTACAAACAGGCATACACAGTTCCAGCAGTTACCTTGTGCGTCTGGCCACAGGGGGGCGCTGTAGACCAGGTTTCTAGGATCCTTCCCACAGATGTTTCCTACACGTGACCCCCAGCGAAAGAACACTGGAAAATGGCCGAAGTAGGGTTATCAACCTGGGCAAATCCAGGTCCCCTCCTACCTTAGTGACCTCAGAGGGAGCACTGCTCCACCCCTGGCTGGAGTTATGGACAATATCCACAACATGGAGTATGGGCCATAACTTTGCCTGGGAGCGTCGTAGGCGGACGCCAACGCTCTCATTGTGACAGTTATGAATTTAGCTACAGAACGAGAGGACTCATGACTTGTCTACTAGTTCCCCATTGGCTGATATCACGCCTGGGGTACTTCCCAATGTCCTACTCCCATAAAAAAGGTGTGCCAGCATCGTCCGCATGCAGAGACACCATTTTTATGGTTGCCATATTTATCGGAAATATGGCTTGCGAGATATGAACCATATTTTACTGGAGTCGTTCTGTCTGGATACTTCCAAGCTTGCTAATTAGATAGCAGCCCTTACCACAGGGTCACGGCAGGGAGTCATCCTGTGTCCATTGTTCCCACATCATCTAATCTCCATATCACAGGAGATGGCCGTTGGAGGTGTAAGTGGAACACAGACCAGTTCCTTTGACACCTATCTGCTAAACAAACCGTTTATCCCTGTGGTAAATTTTCTGATTGAAGGAGTTGTGTGAAGGAAAGGGGGGGTGACACCAGGAGAGGGCTTCCTGACATAACTTGAATATCATGATTTATCGTCATATCTCCGGATTTACCTCACACCTCCCCCCTTTTGAGGGCGCTAGGGGGCAGCACACTCCGGTGTTCCCCCGTGCGCCCGTCCGCGACCTCTCCTTGTCGGGACAGCCCGTCTGCGTTACCGGGGTCACGGCCCCTTTTGTGTCGAATGGTGAAGTTGTATTGCTGGAGCGCCAGGCTCCATCGCAACAACCTGCCATTCGTCCCGGAGACAGTGTGTAACCAGCTGAGGGGATTGTGGTCCGTCTCCACGATGAAGTGGCGCCCGTATAGATAGGGTTGCAGACGCTGCAGGGCCCACACTATGGCCAGGCACTCCTTTTCCATCGTGGAATAGGCCACTTCCCTTGGTAACAGCTTCCTGCTCAGATACAAGACTGGGTGCTCTTGGCTCGCAGAGTCCACCTGGCTGAGCACCGCACCGAGGCCGAAGTCACTGGCGTCGGTCTGTACTACAAACGGCCGCGTGAAGTCGGCTGCCTGTAGCACGGGCGGGCTGGACAGGGCGTCCTTTAGGGCCCGGAAGGCTGTCTCGCAGTCCACTGTCCAATCGACTGCAGAGGGCAGCTTCTTCTTGGTGAGGTCCGTCAAGGGCTTTGCCAGGCTACTATAGCATGGAACAAACCTCCTATAGTACCCAGCGGTCCCCAAGAAGGACATCACCTGCTTCTTGGTCCTGGGGGTGGGCCAGGACGCGATGGCCTCCACTTTCTCAGGCTCGGGCTTCAGTGTTCTCCCGCCTACCCGGTGACCGAGGTACTGGACCTCGCTCATGGCCAGCTGACACTTTCCCGGCTTGATGGTCAAACCTGCCTGGTGGATCCGCCTGAGCACCTGTGCTAGATGCTGTAGGTGGTCCTCCCAGGTGGGACTGAAGACGGCAATGTCATCCAGGTACGCGGCCGCGTAACCTTCAAGTCCCTTGAGCAGGGTGTTGACCATCCGCTGGAAAGTGGCAGGGGCATTCCTCATCCCGAATGGCATCACCGTGGACTCGTACAGTCCAAATGGGGTAATAAAGGCAGAGCGTTCCCTGGCCTTGCGAGTCAGGGGGATCTGCCAATATCCCCGGCTCAGATCCATGATGGTCAGGTACTGAGCCCCGGCCAACTGATCGAGCAGGTCATCGATGCGTGGCATTGGGTACGCATCGGCGACTGTGACAGCATTGAGCCCCCTGTAGTCCACGCAGAACCGAGTGGTTCGGTCCTTCTTAGGGACGAGGACTACAGACGAGGCCCAAGCGCTGTTGGATGCCTGGATCACCCCCAGCTTCAGCATCTCGTCAATCTCCTGGCGCATGTGTTGCTGCACCTCCAGGGAGACCCGATATGCTGAACGCCTGATCGGGGGATGATCCCCAGTGTCCACGTGATGGACAGCCAAGTTAGTCCTTCCGGGCTGGTTGGTAAACAACCCCCGGAAGGGGTGTAGGGTGGCCCACAGCTGGGACCGTTGGTCCTCCAAGAGCTGGTGGCCAACCTCCACATCCTCAATGGATCCGCCTGCCCTAACCTGGGCTAGCATATCCAAGAGGGTTTCCGCTTCTCCCTCCTCGGGCAGGTTGCACACGGGGAGCGCACACGCCTCCCGCTCATGATGTGCCTTCATCATGTTCACATGGAAGGGCTTCCGCCTTCCACGGGCATGGTCCAGGGTGACCAGGTACGTCACAGGGTTGAGCTGCTGGTACACGAGGTATGGGCCTTCCCAGGCTGCCTGAAGCTTGTCCTGTGGTACGGGGACCAGTACCCACACCTTTTGACCCACTTGGTAGGTCCTCTCACAAGCGTTCTGGTCGTACCAACGCTTCTGATCGGCCTGGGCTTGAGCCATATTGTCGTGTACCAGTTGCGTCAAGGCCTGCATTTTGTCCCGGAAGCGCATGACATACTCGATAACCGACACTCCAGGGGTGGCCAAATCCCCTTCCCAAGCCTCTTTCACCAGAGCCAGGGGGCCCCGCACACGTCGCCCGTACAGGAGCTCAAACGGTGAGAATCCTGTTGAGGCCTGTGGAACCTCCCGGTAAGTAAATAACAGGTGTGGGAGATACCGCTCCCAGTCACGCCCGTGGGAGTCGACCAACATCTTAAGCATCTGCTTTAAGGTGCCATTGAACCGCTCGCACAGGCCATTAGTCTGTGGATGGTACGGGCTGGCCACCAGATGTCGCACCTGGACTTGCTTACAGAGGGCCTCCATCAGCTGGGACATGAATTGGGTCCCCCGGTCAGTGAGCATTTCCTGGGGAAAACCCACTCGGGAGAAAATCTCCAGCAAGGCGGTGGCCACCTTGTCAGCCCGAATGGACGACAAGGCCACTGCTTCTGGGTACCGGGTGGCATAGTCCACTACCGTTAGTATGAAGCGTTTCCCGGAGCTGCTGGGGATGGCCAGCGGGCCGACCAGATCCACAGCCACCCTCCTGAAAGGCTCATCGATGATTGGCAGAGATACCAGTGGGGCTTTGGGGTGTGGCCCCGCCTTCCCCACTCTCTGACAGGTTTCACACGAACGGCAGTAGGCAGCCACATCGGCCCCCATTTTTGGCCAGTAGAAATGCTGGTTTAACCTGGCCTTGGTCTTAGCGATCCCTAGGTGTCCGGCCATCGGAATCTCATGTGCGATCCGCAACAACTCCGTCCGGAACGGATAGGGTACCACCAACTGTCGGTCCCTGGGCCACGCCTCCGGTGAACCCTGCTGGACCGTGACCCGGTACAGCCGTCCTTGGTCCCAGACCACTCGCTCCGGGTCCGAGTCCGAGGGAGGCTGTGCCGCCTGCTCCTTAAGGGCTTTCAGGCTGTCGTCAGCTTCTAACGCTGCCTGAAACCCCTGACTAGATGTGGCCAGAATCGACGAGACTGTCACATCTTCAGTCAGTACCCCGGGACCTGTGTCCTGGCCTCCACCTGACTCGGCTGCCACTTGGTCAGAAGGGGAAGAGCTATCGGACCTCCGGGAGGCCCCTTGGCTTCCAGCACTCCCACTGCGGGTGACAGCGGCCACAGCTGCTGCGACCGTGGGTCGTGCCTGCTCCTCCTCCGTTCCTGACCAAGTCGCCGGTTCAGGCAGACCTACCTGGCTTCCTGACACCCCGGTTGTGGGGGAACCCTGCACTGAGATCTTACCTGGGAGCACTTCCGCTCCGGGACCGGCCCCAATCTCACCTGCCTGTTCCCCTCCTGCAGCAACAGAACCCCGCTGTGAAATCTCTGGGGACCCCACATTTGCTGTGGTAGCCCCCACCCCACACACTGGTCCTCCCCCTGCAGCACCCTGCTCTCTGCTTATCCCTGCAGAGGGCAACAGATCCCAGCTCACAGGCTGATTACTTGTAGAGGCATTGTCACACCTTTCTCTGACCCCCTCCCCTGTCACAGCTGCAGCTGTGTGTGTGTCTATGGTGTCTATGCAAGCAGAAATATCAGAGTTCACTCCCTCCTCCCTTACATCATTCATAGATAACACATTAACATTGTCCGGAGGCCTGTCAGTACTGGCTGAAGGTTCAGCCCTTGGGGGGGGCCCAAACTGGGAGGTTATCTGCCCCAAATCTGTCCCAAGTAGCACGTTTGCGGGGATCCGATCAGTTACCCCCACCTCCCTCACCCCTCGCCCTGCGCCCCAGTCCACATAAATGCCAGCAACAGGCAGCGCCGGGTCAATGCCTCCAATCCCGGAGACAGCGAGGGTTTTTCCAGGTATCAAGTCTTGGGGGGACACCATCTCAGGCCGCACCAGAGTCACCTCCGAGGCGCTGTCTCGCAGTCCTATGGTCACAGACCGGCCGACGGTGACAGGTTGGAAGCTGTCCAGGGACCTACCACCACCCCCACCCACACAATACACCTTGGGCGGCCCTTGGGACGGGGACGGAGCCGGGGCCTTGGGACGCTGAGGGCACATGGCCTTGAAGTGTCCAGGTAGGTTGCACTGGTGGCACCGTCTTGGCTCTGCCACGGGCCTGGAGAGGGGAGTTGAGGGGGACACCCCCTGCAGTCTAGGGGCAGGTGGGGCAGTCGCAGAATTCATCTTACCCCCTCTCCAGGTGCTGCTGGTGGCTGCTCTCCTGGCCTCAGGAGCCCGATTGTTGGTGTAGTCATCGGCCAGGGCAGCTGTAGCCGTGGACCCCTTTGGCTTCTGGTCTCGGATGAACTGGCGGAGATCCTCAGGGCAGTTCCACAAGAGTTGCTCCGTGATGAACAAGTCCAGGATCTCCGGTCCGGTGGAAAGCTGCAGGCCTTGGGTCCAGTGGTCGGCAGCTCGGGCAAGTGCCCGCCGGTGGTCAGCCCAGGAGTCCTTTGGTCCCTTTTGCAGGGTCCGGAACTTCTTGCGGTAGGACTCTGGAGTGAGGTTGTACTGTTGGATCAGGGCCCGCTTGATTGTGTCGTAGCCCTGATCTGCCTCAGTAGGCAAGTCCCCAAGGATATCCAGGGCCTTACCCCTTAAACGGGGGGTCAGGTATTTGGCCCACTGGTCCTTGTCCAGATGGTGCTGCAAGCAAGTCCGTTCAAAAGCAGTCAGGAAAGAGTCCAAGTCTCCATCCTTCTCCAGCACTGGGAAGTCCTCAACACGGACCTTTGGAAGTTTGGTGTCTTGAAGGTCACGTGTGGCTGATGAGGGCCGGAGCTGAGCTAGCTGCAGCTGGTGGTCACGGTCTGCCTGTTGCCGTCGCTCCGCAGCCTCACGCTCTGCCTGGCGCTCTTCACGCGCTGCCTGCCGCTCTGCCCTGCGCTCTGCCAGGAGTTCCTTGTAGCCCTCCTGGTCTCCAGCCTGGAGAAGGGCCATAGCCATTTGAAGAAGGCTATCCGAGCCTCCCAGGCTCGGTGGAATGGCACGTGGTGATCTGCGGCCCGCTGCGGAGCCTGGTGATTCACTGTCCATTGCAGAGCGGAGGGCTGGCATCTGGCTCGTTGAGGACCCTTGGGTGAGCTGCTCCTCATCTTGTCCATAATTGCCAGGTTGTGCGCTGTCCTCTGCAGAACGGTTTTCTGGCGTCGAGCTCCTGGAGGACTCGTGGGCAACCTCCTCATTACTGTCCACAGCACCGTCCTCCCTCTCTTCGGCTCCTGCTTTAGCATTGGCCAGTTGCATAGCTCTGCTCCTGGTGCCATCAGCCATTCTTGCAGACTTTTGGTCACTGACACAGAACTGACACCTGATGCACCCACACACCTTACAGTATCTGCACTCTGACACTCTAGTGTTGAGCTAGTCTGAAGACCCCAGCAGCCACAGCTGCTGCAGGCAGTCTTTAGTGTCTGGGAGTATGGGTCTCACACTCACACACACTATTATCTCGATCCCACCGCTTGCCACCAATATGTCACGAACCACCGGGGGGGTCACTCAGAAATCCCCCGCGCTGGCTACCAGTACGTCACAATCGGGGGGTAACAAGTGGGGGTCACCCCTCCTTTATACCTCCCGACCGACAGACAGAGCACGTGACGCGCTCTCTAGCGCCCCTCTTATAGTCAGGCCAATTATGGAATTGCCCGACAATAAGCAAGGAGGCCGCTATACTACTTATGCCGATTATTGAAGGGTCCCCGGTGAGAGTAGGGTATATATTCCCCCGACCTCCGCGGGCGGAATATATAAAACCTCCCCGAATCTCACTGGTCTCCCCACAATAATCCTTGGCACAACTCGCTGCCACCAACCGCTTCACGGTAACTATTAGCCGAACACACAGACGTGGGATTCAAGATCGAGATAACAGAACAGCCCAAGATTAATTATATAATTTAATCAGCCTAAAGCACACTAGAAACTACAATATATACAATAGGAGATCTACAGAATATACATATGTCAGAGTACAGTTACAATCAAAGCATGGGTTACAAACAGGCATACACAGTTCCAGCAGTTACCTTGTGCGTCTGGCCACAGGGGGGCGCTGTAGACCAGGTTTCTAGGATCCTTCCCACAGATGTTTCCTACACGTGACCCCCAGCGAAAGAACACTGGAAAATGGCCGAAGTAGGGTTATCAACCTGGGCAAATCCAGGTCCCCTCCTACCTTAGTGACCTCAGAGGGAGCACTGCTCCACCCCTGGCTGGAGTTATGGACAATATCCACAACATGGAGTATGGGCCATAACTTTGCCTGGGAGCGTCGTAGGCGGACGCCAACGCTCTCATTGTGACAGTTATGAATTTAGCTACAGAACGAGAGGACTCATGACTTGTCTACTAGTTCCCCATTGGCTGATATCACGCCTGGGGTACTTCCCAATGTCCTACTCCCATAAAAAAGGTGTGCCAGCATCGTCCGCATGCAGAGACACCATTTTTATGGTTGCCATATTTATCGGAAATATGGCTTGCGAGATATGAACCATATTTTACTGGAGTCGTTCTGTCTGGATACTTCCAAGCTTGCTAATTAGATAGCAGCCCTTACCACAGGGTCACGGCAGGGAGTCATCCTGTGTCCATTGTTCCCACATCATCTAATCTCCATATCACAGGAGATGGCCGTTGGAGGTGTAAGTGGAACACAGACCAGTTCCTTTGACACCTATCTGCTAAACAAACCGTTTATCCCTGTGGTAAATTTTCTGATTGAAGGAGTTGTGTGAAGGAAAGGGGGGGTGACACCAGGAGAGGGCTTCCTGACATAACTTGAATATCATGATTTATCGTCATATCTCCGGATTTACCTCACAGTTACCTTAACTGCTCAGGCTTCAGCTTTTTCATCCTATGCCATGTCTGCCATGCTAGAGGCTGCTCACCGCACTGCGGTGGCTTCAGCTAATTCTCCTGTTATCCGCAGGATTTTGTGGCTTCGAGAGTGGAAGGCAGATGCTTCTTCCAAGAAGTACCTTGCTGGGCTCCCTTTTGCTGGTTCACGGCTGTTTGGTGAACAGCTGGATGAAATCATTAAAGAAGCTACTGGCGGGAAGAGTACTTCCATGCCACAAACCAAGACCAGGAAACCCGCCCAGGGCAGGAATCAG
>NC_134360.1:42054401-42146901 GCF_048569485.1 Anomaloglossus baeobatrachus
TGTGCCTGAACCCCGATCCTCGCTTTACTGCTGATGCCCCCGGATCTGTAGGACAGTGAGGCACGTGGATGACCTTCACTGTGCAGGATTTGCCAGCCCGTCTGAAACTTTCGCCTGACCTAGGGCCCTGTGTCCCGTGCGTGCCCAGGTTCCAGTGGTGCTCCCTCGAACCTTACCTGGGGTCTTGACTCTGGCCCAGAGGTCCTTAGGTGCCCCGATGCTGGCAACCTGACTCCCGTGTCCCCGGCTAGAGGCACGTCTGCTCTCCCCACTACATTCTCACAGACTGCTACCAATCCACACCCATCAGGCTATCTAGTTCCTGGGCTGACTCTGCCCACTGGGTGGCCCTCCCCTTATTTGGCTAGCAGTGCACCCTAGTGTGGTGTGCGAACTAGGATTTTAGGTGTGTGTAGGCGTTACCGGCACTGGTGTTCCAGGTCCCAGAGGGTGTATGCCCGCATCCTTGTGGGGATGCAGTACCTAGTAGTGCCCTGAGTGGCTCAGTGGCACTACATTAGGTCACAGGAATCTAAGAATCACAAGATTTGTAATCTAAAAAAACAACAAAAAAAAAAAAACACCACCAGAAAAGTAACGTGTTTTTTTTTTTGCTTTAGAAAAAAACACAATGGAGGATTAAGGTAGAAAAAAACCCTTAAACTACCTGAAAAAATGGCATTTCTAAAAAAAAAAAATAAAAAATAATCTTACAAACGTGTCGTTTATTCCAGGTAGATTTGTGCACCCATACTAGACCGATTTCATAGATCCGACTTTCACGGATTGCAGACTGGGTTGTCTGAACGGGCTGGGTGTCTCAGCAGCCTTATATATGCCTATGAGGGTCTTGTGTTCAAAGGGGTATTCCCATCTCCAAGGTCCTATCCCAATATGTAGTAGGTGTAATAATAATAATATTTACAAATGCCTCCAATGAGAAAGGTAGTATAGTTCTTCTGATTCACTATGTCACTTACCTCATGTGCAGGTCATTGCAGGACCTTAAGGCTATGTGTCCACGCTGCGGAAAATGCGCGGATTTTGCCGCGGATTTCTCGCGGAAAAGCCGCGGATTTTCCGAAAATCTCCAGCAGCGGCACTTCCCAGCCATTTCTATGGCATTTTGGAAATGCTGTGCCCATGCTGCGGATTTTTCCGCGGCGGATTTGCTGCAGATTTTGATCCGGAAAAAACTGCAACATGTCAATTATTGTTGCGGATTTTGATCTGGATTTTGGCTATAGAATTGGGAAAAAAAAAAATCCGCACCAAAATCCGTGGTAATTCCGCGGTAAATCCGCGGTAAATCCGCGGCAAATCCGCACCTTTGAAAAGGTGCTGATTTGCCGGGAAAGTCACAGATTTTCATGCAGAAAAATCCGCAGCAACATTCTATCGTGGACACATAGCCTAAGTATCCATGGTTATATCCAAGGGAGGACCTATCATTGGGGCAATGGGGCCCAAGAGATAAGGAGGTCCGTTTTTGTCTTGAAATCAACAAGCAGGTCCTGTAACAGACAGAAAGAGGGGTCCATATTCTTGCACAGGGACCCTCTTCCATCTGTGTCCGCTATTGGTTATAACCACTAGTAAATAACTCTGTTACTACAGTATATGCGTGGTCATAACCATGGATACCTAAGGTCCTGCAATGCCCTGAACAAGAGAGATAGTGAATCAGAAGAACTATACTACATTTCTAATTGGAAATAATATTATTATTACACCTATTACATATTGGGATCTTGGAGATGGGAATACCCCTTTAAGTCAAGAGACCTGGCGGGTGGACGCCTCGGGCCATACTTGGACCATGAATGTTGTACAAATTAAATCCACCTTACGGATGCAGGTCCCGGTCCGGAAAAGACCTAAACTAAAAATGGAATGAAAATGTCATAGGTCGCTAGGAAGCTGTCAGGCCAAGACCTGCATCAGTAATACCGGTGCACAAATTAGCAATAATACACTCGTATGAAACCGCCCTTAACCTCAGAGCCGCCTGAATACCCACCCTGACCATGTGCCACACACGTACGCCTTAATGTCACATTGGACATAAACCACAGATGGAAATATGTGGGGTTCGGAGGAGGTCATGTGGTACGGTTAGTCTCATACGGCGAGTACTACTTCCCCCATCACTTCCCCTTTACAAAGAAAGAGGAAGCAAATATACATAAGGGTTTACATGTGGGGATGTTGCGAGAGATCCTTCCTCCTGTCAGCGCACAAACTTAGGTTGGAGCAAAAGGTATGTTTTCTACAAACGGGTGGAAATCAACAAGCCAAACGCTAAAGACCCCTGTAAAATTACGCGATGGATGCTGTCATATGCACATGAGGGGCATCGGAGGGAACGAACTAACCATCCTTTCTGATTTTTACATCTTTTTTAACATCTTAAATACTTTACGAGAAAAAGTGATGGATTTCATGGAATATGACTGCAGGATCAGACTACACATAGGTTGTTTGTAGTCTGTTACCATGGAGACCATTTTCAAAGATGCTTTGTTTTTTATTATAGATGCAATGGATGTGATACAAATTGGTTGCAAAAGTGGACCTTCACATTAATGGATGAAGAGATGTGTGTCATGACACCAAGCACCTATCCAGTGCCAGGTAAATGTATAAGATTTTACCATAGCTTCTTTCAAGAGGAAGAAAGTCGACTGTCCAGCGCTATCTAGTGGAGGTGGCAATCACATAAATCGATGCTGACACTATGTACAGACCCTGATTACATGACCTCAGTATATTTATTAAAGTCAGACTCTTCGCTAAAAGGATAAGACCTCCATTTGTCAACGGCTGTTGGAGACTGGTTGGCTGATTGAGATTCAAATACTTATGAAATTTGGAAGGGAAATGTGCCAGCTCATTTTATATAGGCCCAAAAGAAAAGTGAACAATAGTAGTGTACCGCCAATGCCAGCAGACCACGTGGCCGCTATGGCGCCCGCAAGTCGGAGGGCCCAATACCGATCCAGTTGAAAGTAATGAAGAAAGATGGAGCATTCCACTCTCTCATCCATCATTCTCCTGCTGTATTTGCTCAGCGCAGCAGGTGCAATAATGTCACTACTGTGTACCCACTGCAGAACACATGCTGAGGAGACTAGAGCAGCGGGGGAAGGAGGAGAGGCTAGTTGTAGTTTTTTTTTTTTTTGTTTGTTTTTTAAGTCAGTGCCCACACTACTGGAGGACTATAGGGTGTGCATTATAACATATGGAGGACTATGGAATGTGCACGATACTATATGAAGGACTATTGGGGTTTATTTTACTATTTGGAGGACTATGGGGGTGCATTATACTTTATGAAGGACTATGTGGGTGCATTATAATATGTGAGAACTATGGAGGGTGCATTATAATATATGGAGGACTATTGGGTGCATTATAATACATGGAGGACAATATGCGTGAATTATACTATGTGGAGGACTATGGGGTGCATTATACTATATGGAGGACTATGAGGGTGCATTATACTATATGGAGGATTATGATGGTGCATTATAATACATGGAGGATAATAGGTGTGAATTATACTATATGGAGGACTATGGAGTGCATTATTCTATATGGAGGACTATGGAGGCTGCATTATAATATATGGAGAACTATGGGGTGCATTATAATACATGGAGGACAATCGGTGTGAATAATACTATATGGAGGACTATGGGGGTGCATTATACTATATGGAGGACTATGGGAGGTACATTATACTATATGGAGACCCATGGGGGTGCATTATACTATATGGAGGACTACTGAGATGCATTATACTACATGGAGGACTATGGGGGGTGCACAATTTTATATGGAGGACTATGTGGGGCCAATTATACTATATGGTACACTCTCTGAGAGCCATTATAAAATTTGGAGGGCTATGTGGAGGTTAATATACTATTTTGAGAAATTTGTGGGTACCATTATCCTATTTGAAGGGCTATGAGGGAGCCTTAATACTTAAAGGAATTGTCCGGGTTAAAATGGTAAGTTTGCAGTCACTCTATGTGACTGCAAACTTATGAATCCTTCCTCACATAAAGTGACTGAAAACTTATCACTTAAGCCCGGTCCAAAAGGGTATTCCCATCTGCAAGATAATATCCCAACATGTAGTAGGTATAATAATAATAATAATAATAATTTCAGCAAATACCTCCAAATAGAAATGTAGCATAGGTTTCCTGATAAGCTGTGTCTCTTACCTCATGTGGAGGACCTTAGGTATCCATGGTTAAACTGTCACTTTATGAGTGGCCGTAACTATGGATAGCTAAGCTGCAATGCCCTGCACATGAGGTATTTTCTAATATTATTATTATGCCTCCTACATATTAGGATAGGATATTGAAGATGGGAATACCCCTTTATTGGAAGTCTATTTGAGGGCCATTATACTCTATGCAAGCAATTTTATAGTGTGAAGGTTTGTGTGGGGTCCATCAAACTGTGCGGAGGGCTGTGTGGGGGCCATTATACTGCTTGAAAGGCTAGTTGTCATGGGTGGTATGGAGATAACAGTGGACCAGGGCTCCTATACAGACCCTCAGGCTAGGGGGACCCTAACTATCCCTGTTCCCAGAGACACTTCTTAAGGTGAGGGCGTCTGGGCTGCCTTCACGGCCCTGCTCCTGTCCAGCCCTGATCTGATACCCTCCCCCTCTCCCCCTCCCCAGGAAATACACAAACAGGGAAAACCAAAACCTCGATCACAGAGCACGCTCACACATTGGTATTACACAACAAGTGATAAGGATGAAAATAAGGCTACATGCGCACGCTGCTTCTTTTTCATGTTCACAAACTGCAGCCAAAACTGCAGCCAAAACTGCACCTTGTCAGAGAGAGCCTGGAAATGTCACAAAAAATGTAGGTGCTTTTTTGGTGCGTTTTTGGCTGCAGTTTTGTCAACAATTGTTTCATGTATTTTTCAGTTCAAACAAGCCCATAAAGCTTGTTGAATTGAAAAAAAAAAAAATTAGAAATAAATAAATAATTAAAAAAAAATGGCATGCGGTCCCACCCCAATTTTAATGCCAGCCAGATAAAGTCATACGGCTGATGGCTGGTATTCTCAGGATGGGGAGCTCCACGTTATGGGGAGCCCCCCAGCCTAACAATATCAGTCAGCAGCCGCCCAGAATGGCCGCATCCATTAGATGTGGCTGTTCTGGGACAGTACCCGGCTCTTCCCGATTTGCCCTGGTGCGTTGGCAAATCTGGGTAATAAGGAGTTATTGGCAGCCCATAGCTGCCAATAAGTCATAGATTAATCATGTCAGGCGTCTCCCCGAGATACCTTCCATGATTAATCTGTAAATTACAGTAAATAAACACACACCCGAAAAATCCTTTATTAGAAATAAAAAACACTAACAAATTCCCTCGTTCTCCCATTTAATAAGCCCAACAAAGCCCTCCATGTCCGGCGTAATCCAGGATGCTCCAGAGTCGCTTCCAGCTCTGCTGCATGGAGCTGACCGGAGAAGCAGCAGACACCGCCGCTCCGGTCAGCTGCACGCAGCAACTGAAGACAGCCGCGCGATCAGCTGAGCTGTCACTGAGGTTACCCACGCAAAATGAAACTTGGAATAAACTTTTATTCAGTTTTTTTATTCAGTTTTTTTGTTGACGTTTCGGCAAAAATTGCCTTTTTCAAAACTAAAGAAATAAACATATATACATATATATTAGTACCATAAATACATAGAATATTATTAATCATATCCATATAAATCATGATAACATCATATATACCTAATGAAATCCTGGAAAATTGTATATCTTGTGAAGAATATCATTAGACTTGATAGGAATATTGATCTAAAATAAAGGCCCATATATTAGAAACAAAAAAAATTTTTTTCATATATATATACATATCAATATCATATACATATCAAGATCTCCCCATTATGGGACAACAGTAAGACAAGAAACATCAGAAAAACAAATCCATATATAGCAATAAGCCATTTAGATTACCTTAATTGGCATAAATGAGAAATCCTAGTGAGGATATAGAAAGCGGATGCCACAATAAAGGTAAACTGAAAAGTAGAGGCATAGTGGTCAGACAAGTAAAACAGAAAGCAATTCCCATAGAGAGACAATTCCCATAGAAAGACCAAGCGCCAAACCATTACCTGTACCCTGGGAGATCAGTGGTGGAGTGGAAAGAAACAGAGCCGCAGTGAGGTTTAAATACCTAGTGAGGGCGGGCCTACCTAATTGATTGATCAAGGAGGAACGCATGATGACACGCAAGCCAGCGCATGCGCGGTAAATGCGGAAGTACGCGCATGCGCAGTAGCAAAAGAACCAGTGGTTCTTTTGCTACTGCGCATGCGCGTACTTCCGCATTTACCGCGCATGCGCTGGCTTGCGTGTCATCATGCGTTCCTCCTTGATCAATCAATTAGGTAGGCCCGCCCTCACTAGGTATTTAAACCTCACTGCGGCTCTGTTTCTTTCCACTCCACCACTGATCTCCCAGGGTACAGGTAATGGTTTGGCGCTTGGTCTTTCTATGGGAATTGTCTCTCTATGGGAATTGCTTTCTGTTTTACTTGTCTGACCACTATGCCTCTACTTTTCAGTTTACCTTTATTGTGGCATCCGCTTTCTATATCCTCACTAGGATTTCTCATTTATGCCAATTAAGGTAATCTAAATGGCTTATTGCTATATATGGATTTGTTTTTCTGATGTTTCTTGTCTTACTGTTGTCCCATAATGGGGAGATCTTGATATGTATATGATATTGATATGTATATATATATGAAAAAATTTTTTTTGTTTCTAATATATGGGCCTTTATTTTAGATCAATATTCCTATCAAGTCTAATGATATTCTTCACAAGATATACAATTTTCCAGGATTTCATTAGGTATATATGATGTTATCATGATTTATATGGATATGATTAATAATATTCTATGTATTTATGGTACTAATATATATGTATATATGTTTATTTCTTTAGTTTTGAAAAAGGCAATTTTTGCCGAAACGTCAACAAAAAAACTGAATAAAAAAACTGAATAAAAGTTTATTCCAAGTTTCATTTTGTGTGCCGGGGTTTTCTATATATTTTTATACGTGTTGTTTCCCCTGAGCACCTCAATCAGTGAGCCGGACTTTCACTCAGTGTTACTGAGGTTACCCACGGCCACCGCTGAATCCAGCGGTGGCCGCGAGTAACCTCAGTGACAGCTCAGCTGATCGCGCTACTGCGTGGAGCTGACAGGAGCGTGGAGGACGGGACTATCAGCGGCGGCGGTGGCAGCGAGAGGGGTCCATCATCTCCCCTGTGCGTGCACGCTGGGGACAGCGGTACATCAGGGAACACGTGGAGGACGGGACTATCAGCGGCGGCAGCGAGAGGGGGATGCACATTGGCAGCTGAAAAACATTGATTTTTCCCTCTCGCTGCCGCCGCTGCTGATAGTCCCGTCCTTCACATCATCTCCCCTGGGGACAGCGGTACTTCGAGGAACACGTGGAGGACGTGATGGGACCACTTGCCTGTTACCTCACTTCCTGCCTTTTATCTGCGTTTTTGGTACCAAAAACGCAGGTAAAAGGCAGGTAAAATGCACCACTTTTGATTAGCATGCATTTTTCCTGCATTTTTGATGCCCTCATTGATTTCAATGGGTGACAAATTTTGACAAAAACGCAGGAAGAATGAACATGCTGCATTTTTTTTGTCACAAACTTTTGACAAAAAAAACGCTGACAAATAAACTGCAATGTGCGCATGACAAATCTGACTTCTCATAGACTTTGCTGGGAAGTCAAATGTCAGAAAGTTCTGCTGACAAAACTGCAGCCAAAAAAGCAGCAAAAAAGCAGCAAAAAAAGCAGCGTGCGCATGTAGCCTAAGAGACTTGAAGAAACAATGAGACAACAAAAGAATTTCACAACACCCCAAGCAGCACGCAGTATAAACACCAGCAAACTGCACACAGACCGATTTAGCAGAAGCTATAGTCGGCATGGGAAGACAGATTCCTCTATCTTAAAAAGGCAGTGAGAAACTGTGATAGGTTTCTCACAACATGTGATCCTGGAGGTAACCAGCAGGCAAGCAGAGATTAACTCTTGCTAGCCCGATCATTAACGAGCACAAAGCTGGTTGACACCCGAGCCTGACTGTGAAACTCAGAAGCACCAGAGAAACCATAATGTGGAGTGTCAGAATCTGTACTGTTAACAGCGTCAAATGTCACACTCGGCGAGTTTAGAGCCAAACTCCTCGTGACACTAGTGGAATAGGTGTGGGGGTCATTATACTGTATGTTATCCCATTATACTGCATGGAAGGCTGTGTGGGGGACATCGTTGGGGATCATACTGTGTTGGGGTCACCATATTTTGTTAGGTTAGTCGAGGGGCGTACAGTAGTGTCATCATACTGTGTGTGTGGAGGGTACTATGGAGGAATTCACTTTGGGGGTATCAAACAGTGTTTGTGGGGCACTTTGTTTACCTCATACTTCATGGGTGCAATAGATGCTTTAATAGGCAGAGGGAAGCAATTAGAACTTCTGCTATAGTGCCCCATGATTTCTATGTACGCTTCTGGTGGATGTCCCCCAATATGACGCCCTGGTGTTATGATCCGGAACCATGGAAGACCACCACAAATCATTGGCAAAAAGGTGACGAGAGCATTGGCAACTAATCTGGCCGCCATCCCCTTACTAACCAACACAACTAGAAGTAGCCGAGGGGTGAACTAACATCCTGAGCACCGCGAACCCAGCCGGAGAACTAACTATCCTAAAGGTAGGAAAGATGAATAACTCTCTGCCTCAGAAAATAGACAAGAATAGCAAGCCCCCCACATTCAAAGACTGCGGTGATATAGGAAAAACACAATACACAGGTAGATGACAGGATTAGCAAAAGGTGAGGCCCCCGCTGACTAAAATAGGAAAGGACAGGAAAGGGACTGATGGTTGCCACAGAAAAACCCTGCAAAATACCAACTTCCTGATAGTACAAAAAGGCCCTCAGATCGCTCGATCTGAACTCCGTCCTATACCAGGTGCCCTTGTCATACCAATGAACAGAAACAAGAATCATAACAAAGTCAACAAGCCACAAACACATGGACCCAAAGGAGCTAAACTCCACACAGAACTGCAGGGAGTTCCTCAACAATCCACTTAGGGGGAAAATCCCTGCAAGCAAATAAACTGAAACCAACCACAACAAATGACAAACCCAGATAAGCAAAGAACCAGACAATAAATAAAGAGCAAGAACTTATCTGGAGTAGATGTGGTGTAGAGCAGGATTAAGCAGGCTAGAGATACCAAGAACAACTGACATCCGGCAACAGCCTGCAATCAGACCAGGACTTAAATAAGCAGAGAGTTAGCAAAGGAAACACCCACTGCACAACACACCTGGTCTCTATCCAAACCCTTCCTGGCCACCAGAGGGAGTCTCCCAGCAGCCAAGACATAACTAACATTTACAACACCCTGGCCTATCAGGTTGTCGCAGGGTATTGTGCAATCTGCCCTTCTGCACAGTATCCACCCTCCTTGGTTACGGATCCTGATCCTTTGGTGTTGCTAACAGCTTAGCCAATCAAAATCCTAGTAACACTTCCCACTTTAACCTACCAGACACACCATTGGGGGGTCTGAAGGGAATAGGGCCGCCACATGGGGGGTTGGTGAGGAAAAAGTGAGGACAGTGACAGTTGAGTTGAGCAGTCGAGTTGAGCAGTGGAAGGAGAGGAGGTGAAGTGACTCTCTGAGAGGGAGAGGTCACGGAGCTGGGCTCTTGTAGTACTAGGTGGCAGACGTTGGTCTGGGCCTGGTAGGAGCTGGAACCCCGGTCGCAGGGGGTAGTGTCAAGGGGCACGGACTGCCGATGAGGGCAGCCGGCGGCCTTGAGCTATCACCGGGCAGGGGCCAGGGCGCGACGGGGTACGTGGACCCCAGGCCGGAGAATAGCTTCATGTGTTCCGGTAATTTACCCGACGGGGGTGAAGACTTCAAGTGTCATCCCCAACCCACTCCAAAATCGGGTTACTAGCGCACCGATGGGATAGGACTTTCCCAATACAATCCAAAGAAATCCTACGCGTGAACCCTGAGAGCAAGCTCACTCCATTAGCCGTACAGGTGAGCGGGACCCGGAGAGTTTTATACCAACAGGGATGGAGGTGCCAAGGACAGGGCCACAGGCTAACAGCAACACCAGAGGCACGGATCCAGGCGTGCTCCCCGCAGGCTGCAGTGGTGCTCAGAACTCTGGTTTACAAGCTGTCGGTGTAGTTATTCCAGGACTGAGTACATTGGAAGTTCCCTGTTCCTTCTCCCCACGGCACCCAAATATCACCCCATCCATCAACAGGCCCCTGGGACACAAACCCCCTACCCGCAGAGGGGTTAAACATCAGGCTGCCACACCATCGTCACCGGGCTCCCCAACGGCAGCGGTGGTCCCTTACATTACCACGCACCGTGGGTGGCTTCACGAACTTTCCAAAAAAAACCTGTACATATCTTCCCCCCTTCTTTTAATTGAGTGGCCCGGCTGTTTGCACGGGACTGGTACCCTGATATGGATCTATAAGGCTGAATGTTAGAGATAGTCACCTAATATTTATTACCTGTGTAAGGGTGAAAGGGAGAAGGCGACTAAAATAATGCAAGACGTCAAGAGCTTGTATCATGATAGTCCAAAAAGTTCCCCTTTCCCGGCAGAGATCTAGTCACGTACCTATTGACGCCTTCCATTGTGCGGTTTTAGGAAGTGTGCAGGAAATCCCAAAAGCTAACCTCTACTGAGAAAGTAAGCATCCGCCCTGGCCCGTCCCCAGTCCAAGCCTTTCATGTGATTAATATTGTTCCTGAGATCTTTTTTTTGGGGGGGGGAGAGTTTTCATCATTAGTAGCTTGGAAAATTAACTTAGGATATATCCTAACAAAGAAAAATCAGGGCTTCCACTGATTATGTGTACTGGAGTCTTCTAATCTGCCCCCAGGCACCAATCCAAAGGGTTAAAGGGAATCTGCCACCACCTAATCTGAGATCAGCATAATGTAGGGGCAGAGATCCTGATTCCAGCGATGTGTCACTTACTGGGCTGCTTAGTGTAGTTTTGATAAAATCCCTGTTTAACCCTAGAATGTGCAACCATAGAAATCTACATTTGAAAACAAGTAACCTAGCAGGCCTGCGACGCCCCAGGTATGCGTTCTAGGGTTAATCAGCAGTAGATTATCATTACAGGCAGGGCTGTATTTTGCCTTCATGCTGCCCTAGGCACCTTAAGTGGTCGCGCCCCTTAGTGACAATGTAACACTATGAGTTTTCGCACACGACATCTGTTTAAGGCAGATCTACTCTGTAAAACACTTGAAAAAGTATCAATGAGAAACGAAGGGCACTAACCCCCCCCCCCAATGGGGATCACCACGGGCACATCAAAACATAGCATGAGTATAAAATATTCCCACCACACCGTCCCCACTTATATACTGTGACTGTCACACTGCCCCTAATAAACTACACACTGCCCTCCCTTATAAATTATACCCACCACACCTTCAATTATGAAATATGATCTGCACATTGACCTCACATCATGCTGCTCCCTCCTCACAATGTCCCATGCATGCTGCTCCCTCCTCACAATGTCCCATGCATGCTGCCCCCTCCTCACAATGTCCCATGCATGCTGCCCCCTCCTCACAATGTCCAATGCATGCTGCCCCCTCCTCACAGTGTCCCATGCATGCTGCCCCCTCCTCACAATGTCCCATGCATGCTGCCCCCTCCTCACAGTGTCCCATGCGTGCTGCCCCCTCCTCACAATGTCCCATGCATGCTTCCCCCTCCTCACAATGTCCCATGCATGTTGCCCCTCCTCCCAATGTCCCATGCATGCTGCCCCTCCTCACAATGTCCCATGCATGCTGCTCCCTCCTCACAGTTTCCCATGCATGCTGCCCCCTCCTCCCAATGTCCCATGCATGCTGCCCCCTCCTCACAATGTCCCATGCATGCTGTCCCCCCTCACAATGTCCCATGCATGCTGCCCCTCCTCCCAATGTCCCATGCATGCTGCCCCCTCCTCACAGTTTCCCATGTATGCTGTTCCCTCCTCACAATGTCCCATGCATGCTGCCCCCTCCTCACAATGTCCCATGCATGCTGCCCCCTCCTCACAGTGTCCCGTGCATGCTGCCCCCTCCTCACAATGTCCCATGCATGCTGCCCCTCTCCATGAGCTCCTAATGCTGCCTTACTCTTTTCCATAATGACACCTCCATGCTGCCCCATTCATCATACTAAGACCACCACACTAACGCTTATGCTGAGACACCCCCCCACACACACACACTACCCCACTCTTGATATTGACTCCCCTACATTGCTCCACTCCATACTGAGCCCACACATGCTGCCCCTTCTCCATAATGAGCTCCCAATGCTGCCCCCCTCTCATTCTGAGTCCTTACACTCCCCCCCCATCGATTTTGTCATTGCACTATCCCTCAACCCTTGTCCTCTGTCTCTAGGATTGGCCCCTCTCTCCCATTCCCCCAGCAGCAGCCGCTCTCCCCCGCCTTCACCAGCAGCCTCTCCCCCAGCATCAGCCTCTCTCCCCCCAGCCCCCCCAGCATCAACCTCTCTCCCCCCAGTGTCCCCCAGCTTCAGCCTCTCTCCCCCCAGCCTCCCCCAGCTGCAGCCTCTCTTCTCCCAGTCTCCCCCAGCATCAGCCTCCCTCAGCATCAGCCTCTCTCCTCCGAGCCTCCCAAAGCATCAGCCTCTCCCAGCATCAGCCTCCCTCAGCATCAGCCTCTTTCCTCCCAGCCTCCCCCAGCATCAGCCTCTCTCCTCCCAGCCTCTCCCAGCATCAACCTCTCTCCTCCCAGCCTCCCCCAGCATCAGTCTCTCTCCTCCCAGCCTCCCCCAGCATCAGCCTCCCCCAACATCAGCCTCCCTCAGCATCAGCCTCTCTCCTCCGAACCTCCCGAAGCATCAGCCTCTCCCAGCATCAGCCTCCCTCAGCATCAGCCTCTTTCCTCCCAGCCTCCTCCAGCATCAGCCTCTCTCCTCCCAGCCTCCCCCCTCCCAGACTCCCTCAGCATCAGCCTCCCTCCTCCCAGCCTCCCCCAGCATCAGCCTCCCTCCTCCCAGCCTCCCCCAGCACCAGCCTCCCCCAGCATCAGCCTCTCTCCTCCCAGCCTCCCCCAGCATCAGCCTCCCTCAGCATCAGCCTCCCTCCTCCCAACCTCCCCCAGCATCAGCCTCCCCCCTCCTAGCCGCCCCCAGCATGAGCCTCTCTCCTCCCAGCCTCCCCCAGCATCAGCGTCCCTCAGCATCAGCCTCTCTCCTCCGAGCCTCCCGCAGCATCAGCCTCTCTCCTCCCAGCCTCTCCCAGCATCAGCCTCTCTCCTCCCAGCCTCCCCCAGCATCAGCCTCCCTCAGCATCAGCCTCCCTCCTCCCTGCCTCCCCCAGCATCAGCCTCTCTCCTCCCAGCCTCCCCCCTCCCAGCCTCCCTCAGCATCAGCCTCCCTCCTCCCAGCCTCCCCCAGCGTCAGCCTCCCTCCTCCCAGCCTCCCACAGCATCAGCCTCCCCCAGCACCAGCCTCTCTCCTCCCAGCCTCCCCCAGCATCAGCCTCTCTCCTCCCAAACTCTCCCAGCATCAGCCTCCCCCAGCATCAGCCTCTCTCCTCCCAGCATCAGCCTCTCTCCTCCCAGCCTCCCCCTCTGTCCTCCCAGCCTCCCCCAGCATCAGCCTCCCTCAGCATCAGCCTCTCTCCTCCCAGCCTCCCCCAGCATCAGCCTCCCTCAGCATCAGCCTCCCTCCTCCCAGCCTCCCCCAGCATCAGCCTCCCCCAGCATCAGCCTCTCTCCTCCCAGCCTCCCCCAGCATCAGCCTCTCTCCTCCCAGCCTCCCCCAGCATCAGCCTCTCTCCTCCCAGCTTCCCCCAGCATCAGCCTCCCTCAGCATCAGCCTCCCTCCTCCCAGCCTCCCCCAGCGTCAGCCTCCCCCCATCCCAGCCTTCCGCAACATCAGCCTCCACCCTCCCAGCCTCCCCCAGCATCAGACTCTCTCCTCCCAGCCTCCCCCAGTATTAGCTTCTCTTCCCCCAAGTCTCCCCCAGTATCAGCCTCTCTCCTCCCACCCCATACGCAGATCTCCAGTCTGCATTAGAGACACCCCCACACTCCTTATGAATCTTCAGCTCTGCGAGCACTTACCTGCTCCAGGGCCCGCCGTCATCTTCCTGGCTCACGTGAGTATCCTATTCTGACACCGGCTTCCATCGCGGCGTCCTGCTGTGAGCTCTGCATGTGAAATCCACACAGCATTGGACGCAGCAGAGAGGAAGGAGCTGATTGGCGCGCCTGTGACCCCGGAAGTGCAGGCGCCGGCAGTTCCGGGGTCAATCAGCTCTCTGTGCCCGGCCGCCGCAGTTTGTCTGCATTCGCGTCTTAATTGACGCGGATACAAATAAATAAAGGTGCGCCTCTCCCCCCTCCCAAAATACAGCGAATTTAATGAATGTGTAAAAAAAAAAAAAATTTTTTTTTTATACTGCTAGAAGGTGCCGCCCCCTGCATCCTGCCGCCCTAGGCACGGGACCACGGGTGCCTAATGGTAAATACGGCCCTGATTACAGGACTACTTGATGTGCTTCAGGTAGTCCAGCATATTCACGAGCTCTGTGTAACTGCTAGATATGCCTCTGTTGAGCACATGATGGAGTGGCTACCAGATATTTGGGCTACCTAGCCTAAAATACCATATTAGTGATATATGGGTACGTTTGTTATGTTGGAAACTTTAGCCCTTGAATGTCTTTCGCTGTTTTTGCACATGAGGATAAATTCATTGGCTGTAAATCTTTTTTTTTCAGCCATGTCAGTATCCGCAGAGCTCAGGTTTTCAGCATTGAATGATTTCTCCTAGGAGAGCTGCCCTATCTGTTCATTAGCTGACTGATGAAAGCTCCAGCACTTCTAGGTCAGGGATTTCCAGGGAAGGGTTAATTCCCGGGCGGATGTGCAGTGTATTGTTAGTAAATATTATGTGCTTTGACAGTTTATACAATTAATGTAGTATACAAATTGGATTATCTCCATTGCAAAACTAGTTTCATGTTACCAAATATATCTTGTATCATCATGTAGAATGTGATGCTTGTTACTCCAGAATACAAGGGCTGCCATATTCTGCCATGACGGATGGCCCCTCCTGTATCAGGGACCGGATGCTGGTATATCAGTGATACAGCACTTATGTTTGGTTGTCAAATGGAGAACTCCATCAGACCAATGATCGCCATATAGTGCCAAGATAATTCTACCATCTGCTGCACCTATAATAATATATAATACTGTATAGTGGCGAAATAACGCTGCTAAATACAACCCACGTAATACCGCAATATGGTGCGAAGCTTATGCTACTATATACCGTCCACATAATGCTGTCATATAGTGCCGAGATAACTCTACCATATGCTGCACCTATAATAATATAATATATTGGTGAACTAACTCTGCTAAATACAACCCACGTAATACCGCAATATGGTGCTAAGATTATGCTACTATATACTGGCCACATAATGCTATCATATAGTGCCGAGATAACTCTACCATATGCTGCACCTATAATAATATAATATAGTGGTGAACTAACTCTGCTAAATACAACACACGTAATACCGCAATATGGTGCTAAGCTTATGCTACTATATACTGGCCACATAATGCTATCATATAGTGCCGAGATAATTTTGGTTCATACAATCCACATAATACCACAATATGGAGCTAACCTTATTCTACTATATACTGTCCACATAAAGCTGCCATATAGTGCTGAGATAATTCTACCATTTGCTGCCCATATAATATCATAGAGTGACAAAATAATCCTGCTGAATACAATCTACATAATACCACAATATGGTGCTAACCTTTTTCTACTAAATACTGTCCAAATAATGCTGCCATATAGTGCTGCAATAATTCTACCATTTGCTGCCCATAAAATATCATAGAGTGACAAAATAATCCTGCTGAATACAATCCACATACTACCGCAATATGGTGCTAAGATTATTCAACATATACTGACCACATAA
This sequence comes from Anomaloglossus baeobatrachus, assembly GCF_048569485.1. Lineage (NCBI taxonomy): Eukaryota > Metazoa > Chordata > Amphibia > Anura > Aromobatidae > Anomaloglossus > Anomaloglossus baeobatrachus. The sequence continues at coordinate 42,070,578 of NC_134360.1, forward strand.
TCTTGTCATATAGTGCCAAGATAATTCCATCACATACTGCTCACATAATGCTATCATATAGTGTTGAAATAGCTCTGCTAAATACAACCCACCTAATGCAATGTAGTGCTAAGATTATTCTACTATATATTGCTTACATAATCCTGCCATACAGTGCCAAGATAATTCTATCCTATACTGCTCACACAATGCTATCATATAGTGCCAAAATAACTCTGCTAAATACAACCCACATAATAACACCATAAGGTGTTAAGATTATTCTACCATATACTGTCCATATAATGCTGTCATATAATGTCAAGATAATTCTACCATATACTGCTCACATAATGCTAAAATATACACTGTGTGCAGAATTATTAGGCAAGTTGTATTTTAGAGGATTTTTTTTATTATTGATCAACAACTATGTTCTCAATCAACCCAAAAGACTCAAATATCAAAGCTTAATATTTTTGGAAGTTGGAGTGTTTTTTTTTTTAGCTTTGGCTATCTTAGGAGGATATCTGTTTGTGCAGGTAACTATTACTGTGCAGAATTATTAGGCAACTTAATTATAACCAAATATTTTTCCAACTCACTTGTTTATTTTCACCAGGTAAACCAATATAACTGCACAAAATTTAGAAATAAACATTTCTGACGTGCAAAAACAAACCCCCAAAATATTAGTGACCAATATAGCCCCCTTTCTTTCTGATGACACTCAGCAGCCAACCATCCATAGAGTCTGTCATTGCTTGATCTGTTTACGATCCACATTGCGTGCAGCAGCCACCACAGCCTCCAGACACTGTTCCGAGAGGTGTACTGTTTTCTCTCCCTGTAGATCTCACATTTTATGAGGGACCACAGGTTCTCTATGGGGTTCAGATCAGGTGAACAAGGGGGCCATGTCATTTATTTTTTCATCTTTTAGACCTTTACTGGCTAGCCACGCTGAGGAGTAGTTGGATGCATGTGATGGAGCATTGTCCTGCATGAAAATCATGTTTTTCTTGAACGATACCGACTTCTTCCTGTACCACTGCTTGTAGAAGAAGTCTTCCAGAAACTGGCAGTAGGTCTGGGAGTTGAGCTTCACTCCATCCTCAACCCGAAAAGGTCCCACAAGTTGATCTTTGATGATCCCAGGCCATACCAGTACCCACCTCCACCTTGCAGGCCTCTGAGTCGGAGTGGAGCTCTCTGCCCTTTACTAATCCAGCCTCTGGCCCATCCATCTGCCCATCAAGAGTCACTCTCATTTCATCAGTCCATAAAACCTGTGAAAAATCAGTCTTAAGATATTTCTTGGCCCAGTCTTGACGTTTTATCTTCTGTTTCTTGGTCAGAGATGGTGGTTTTTCAGCCTTCCTTACCTTGGCCATGTCCCTGAGTATGGCACACCTTGTGCTTTTTGATACTCAAGTAACGTTGCAGCTCTGAAATATGGCCAAACTGGTGGCAAATGGCATCTTGGCAGCTTCACGCTTGATTTTCCTCAATTTATGGGCAGTTATTTTGCACCTTTTTTGCCCAACACGCTTCTTGCGACCCTGTTGGCTATTTGCCATGAAACGCTTGATTGTTCGGTGATCACGCTTCAAAAGTTTGGCAATTTCAAGACTGCTGCATCCCTCTGCAAGACATCTCACAATTCTGGACTTTTCAGAGCCCGTCAAATCTCTCTTCTGACCCATTTTGCCAAAGGAAAGGAAGTTGCCTAATAATTAAGCACTCCTTATATAGGGTGTTGATGTCATTACACCGCACCCCTCCTCATTACAGAGAGGCACATCACCTGATTTACTTAATTGGTAGTTGGCTCTCAGCCTATACAGCTTGGAGTAGGACGACATGTAGAAAAAGCGTCATGTGATCACAATACTCATTTGCCTAATAATTCTGTACACAGTGTATAGTGATAAAATAACTCTGCTAAATACAACCCACTTAATGCCACCATAAGGTGCTAAGATTATTCTACCATATACTGTCCATATAATGCTATCATATAGTGTGACGATAATTCTACCATGTAGTGCTCACATAATGCTAAAATATAGTGCCAAAATAACTCTGCTAAATACAACCCACATAATGCCACCATATGGTGCCAAGATTATTCTACCATACACTGCTATCATATAGTGCCAAAATAACTGCTAAATTCAAACTACATAATACCGCCATAAGGTGCTAATATTTTTCTACCATATACTGCCCACATAATGCCAAGATAATTGATAATTCTACCATATACTGTCCATATAATGCATATTAGTTGCAAAATAATTCTTCTAATTACAACACACATAATACCACCATATGGTGCCAAGAGTATTCAACCATATATTGCTATCATATAGGGCCAAAACAATTCTGCTAGAAACAACCTATATAATACTGCCACATGAAGCAGTGATAATTCTGCCATATAGAGCCCACCAAATACCCCTGCATACCATCACCTAGTGCTAAAATAATGTTGTCCTATACGACCTATAAATTACTGCCATATAGTGCCAATTGCAGTATATAGCTCATGTAATACTGCCATGTAGTGACAAAGTAATTCTGTAATACACAGACTACATTATACCACCACATGAATCACAATACTGCTGTATATAGCCCATATAATGGCACCATAAATTGTCAGAATATTTTTACTATTTACAGTTTACAAAATACCGCCACATGGTGCCAAGGTAAAAATGCTTGTTTCAAAATAACTCTACCATTTACAGCACAATTAATAACACAATACAGTGCATAGTATCCAAATATAGAGAACATATAATACTGATATTTCAATCCATAAATAATACTGCCATACACTGCTAAATGATAAGTGGTTCCAATTTGGATTCCTGTCTTTGCATGGCCTTGTAGCGGTCTGATGGCGCTATATCACAGTTCCGGAGCCACTAATGAGCATATAATCTGCCCAAAATCCTGATCTATCACATAAGGAAAGCGTCATCTGGACCTTATCAGGACCCTCCCTGATCGCACACACCCTCCACCCAAACTGCAGAGGAAGCTGTCAGGGTGCTGCGCGCTGATACAGCTGCATTAGCTGAGGTCACTCTGCACAGGACATGTCTCCTGTCATAGGCAATGCCTGTAATATAATTATTACTGCGCTGGCGATTAACCCTTTCACTATCACACAAGTGGCGATAAGAAAAAAAGAAAAAGTTGCCACTAGAGCTCCCACAAAGCTCATCATCTAAATTTATCAGGGCACTGAAGAGTTAAAGGGGTAAGTTGTTAATGATAAGAGACTGGTATGGGTCCGACACCCGACAACCCAAATTATCAGCTTATTGCAGGTCCCCTACATTGTGTAGGTAGTGCTAATTTTTGGATACTGTAGGGTCTCCAAATTGGGAGTTGACAGAATAAATTACAATTTTCCAGAAATTGCACCACACTTGCCGCAGGTTGAGTCTGCTGGTATTGCAGCCCAGGCAAAAGAAAAAAAATATAAAAAAAAAAAAAATAATAAAAAAAAAATAAAAATAGAAAAATAATAATAATAATATATATACAGTATATATATATATATATATATATATATATATATATATATACTAGCTGTACTACCCGGCTTCGCCCGGGTTAATAACTGCTGTTAACAAAATAGAATGTATTAACAAAAATGTATTCTGCACACAAAAACCACAAAACAAATGGATATAAATGTAATTATTTTAATTGTTGCCTATATTAACCAATCAGAGCTCAGATTAATTAACTGTAGCAAAATCGAAGCTGAGCTGTGATTGGTTGCTATTGGCAGCCTGATAAATCTCCAGGCAACAGAAAGCCCTCCCCCTGACAGTATATATTAGCTCACACATACACATATAGACAGGTCATGTGACTGACAGCTGCCGTATCTCCTATGTGGTACATTTGTTGTTCTTGTAGTTTGGCTGCTTATTTATCAGATTTTTATTTGTGAAGGATAATCCCAGACTTGTGTGTGTTTAGGGCGATTATGTGGCGAGGTTGGTGTATGTGTGGTGAGATGTGTGCTGAGGGTGGTATATGTGTTCAAGCACGTGGTAGTATCTGGTGCATTGTGTGTGTGTTCATATCCCCGAGTGTGGTGAGTATCCCATGTCGGGGCCCCACCTTAGCAGCTGTACGGTATATACTCTTTGGTGCCATCGCTCTCATTCTTTACGTCCCCCTTGTTCACATCTGGCCGCTGTCAATTTGCCCCCAACACTTTTCATTTCACTTTTTCCCCATTATGTAGATAGGGGCAAAATTGATTGGTAAATTGGAACGCACGGGGTAGCAACAACATAGCACCCGGTGCTGCCCGGGATAGTAACTGTCTCTCTGTTTCTCTCCCATTCTCTGTCTGTCTCCCCCTCTGTATATATCTCTCTCTCTATCTTTATCTCTTTCCCTGTCTGTCTCTCTCTTTCTCCGTCTGTCTCAATCTCTTTCCCTGTCTGTCTATCTATCTCTGTCACTTTCTCTGTCTGTCTCTTTCCCTCTCTTTCGCTGTCTCTTTCCCTCTCTTTCCCTGTCTCTTCCCCTGTCAGTCTGTTTCTTTGTCTGTGTCTGTCTCTTTGTGTCTGCCTCTTTCCCTGTCTGTGTCTGCCTCTTTCCCTGTCTGAGTCTGCCTCTTTCCCTGTCTGTTTCCATGGCTGCATTGTGACACGCCAGCATTCCATATAAGGGCGTGGCTGCGCATTCTTCTGTAGTTCTGGCTGCACTGTGACTCCCAGCTCCATTCGCTTTAATGGAGGCAGGTTTTTTGGTGATTAACTGTAAAGAGCGGGGTTAAAATTTCCCCTCAAAACATAGCCTATGACGCTCTCGGGGTCCAGACATGTGAGTGTGCAAAATTTTGTGGCTGTCGCTGCAATGGTGCAGATGCCAATCCCGGACATACACACATACATACATACACATACATACACACATTCAGCTTTATATATATATATATATATATATATATATAGACTAGAAGGTGGCCCGATTCTACTCATCAGGTATTCTAGAATTTACGTATTGTGTAGTTCATGTATGATTTTTGTTATATATATATATATATATATATATATATATATAGATGTTGTTGTGTGTAGTTACCAAGTGTTTGTGTAGGGCGCTGTACATGTTCTGGGTGTTGTCTGGGTGTGGCGGGGGGTGAGAGCGGTGTTGGGTGTGGTGTGTTTTGGGGGAGGTATGTTTTGTGCAATGTGTGTGTTGTGCGGTATGTGCGTATATTTATGTATACCGCGGTGTTTGTGTGTTGGGTGTTGTGTGTGTGCGGCGTTGTCTGAGTGTGTGGGTGTCTGTGTATGGCGGTGTTTGTGGTTCCCAGTGTGTGTGTGGTGTGTTGTGTGTGTGTGTTGGGGGGAGGTGTGCACCTCCCATCGTGCTCCATCCCCCATGCTGTGCACCCCCCATCGTGCCCCATCCCCCATGCTGTGCACCCCCCATTGTGCTCCATCCCCTATGCTGCGCATTCCCCATTGTGCTCCATCCCCCATGCTGCGCACCCCCCATCGTGCTACATCCCCCATGCTGCGCACCCCCCATCGTGCTACATCCCCCATGCTGCGCACCCCATCGTGCTCCATCCTCTATGCTGCGCATTCCCCATCGTGCTCCATCCCCGATGCTGCGCACCCCCATCGTGCTCCATCCCCCATGCTGCGCACTCCCTATCGTGCTCCATCCCCCATGCTGTGCACCCCATCGTGCTCCATCCCCTATGCCAGGGGTGGGGAACCTCCGGCCCGCGGGCCGTATACGGCCCGTGACGACTTTTTATGCGGCCCCCGGGCACATTCCCGGGGACCATTGTACTTTGGTGGCAGCCGCGCTTTTCCCGGCTGCCGGCCCTTTAAATCCCACTGCCTTATGCCCTGTGGGTAGATGCTAGAATGTACGGGCTCTCTCCAGATCCTGACTTCCAGGACCTGACTGCAGCCCATACATTCTAGGCTTATCCCCGGCCTGTGTGCTCTGGTGGGCGGGGTAATCAGCACGCTGCGATAAAGTCACACAGAAGAGCTGCAGCAGGTTTACCAGCCTCCTTGACCTGCTGTGTGTGTGTGACTCTCCCTCCCCCTCACTGCGAGTACTCAACCCATCGCTGCCCCCCCCCCCCCCGCTCAGTGCTGTGTACCCCCTCGTACTGTGTGTACCCCCCAATGCTGTATGTACCCCCCAATGCTGTGTGTACCCCCTCGTGCTGTATGTACCCCCTAGTGCAGTGTGTACCCCCTAGTGCAGTGTGTACCCCCTAGTGCAGTGAGTACCCCTTAATGCTGTGTACCCCTTAATGCTGTGTGTACCCCCTCATGCTGTGTACCCCCTAGTGCTGTGTACCCCCTCGTGCTGTGTGTACCCCCTCGTGCTGTGTGTACCCCCTCGTGCTGTGTGTACCCCCTCATGCTGTGTACCTCCTAGTACAGTGTGTACCCCCCAGTGCTGTGTACCCCCAGGTGCTGTGTGTACCCCCTAGTGCTGTGTGTACCCCCTAGTGCTGTGTACACCCCAGTGCTGTGTACCCCCGCAGCGCGGTGTAACCCCTCACTGCTGTCCGTGCCCCCCCTAGTGCTGTTTGTACCCCCTGGGTGATGTCTATGCCCCCCCACCAGTGCTGTCCGCACCACCTAATGCTGTCCATGCTGCCACCAGTGCTGTCCATGCCACGGTGAGTGCTGCCTGTGCCCCCCTTATGCTGTCCATGCTCCCCAGTGCTGTGTGCCACCCCTCAGTGCTCTTAACTCGCTACTGCTGTCTGTACCCTCCCACTGCTTTCTATGCTCCCCAGTCCGTGCTCTCCTGTTGATGTCTATGTTCCCCCAGACCTGTCTGTCTCCCTAGTGCTGCCACCCAGTGCAGTGCGTGCTGCCACCCAGTGCAGTGCGTGCTGCCACCCAGTGCAGTCTGTGCTGCCACCCAGTGCAGTGCGTGCTGCCACCCAGCGCTGTGCGTGTCCCCAGTCATGTCTGTGCCACCGCCAGGGCTGTCCATGCCCCCTACTGATGTATATGCCCCAGCCCCTCCTGTGATGTATATGCCCCAGCCCCTCCTGTGATGTATATGCCCCAGCCCCTCCTGTGATGTATATGCCCCAGCCCCTCCTGTGATGTATATGCCCCAGCCCCTCCTGTGATGTATATGCCCCAGCCCCTCCTGTGATGTGTACACCCAGTGTCTCCTGTAATTTATGCGCCCTGGCCCTTTCTGTGATGTGTATGCCCCCAGCATCTCCAGACAGAGACAAACCTGGAAAAGCAGCTGTGAGAAACAAGATGATCAATATCACCGAACATCACAATCGCACCAAAGAGAAGCAGCTCCGGCCACCACAATAGGGGTGAGTTAATTAATCGTTTGACCAAATATAGCAGGGTTATTTTTCAGGTTGATAATGTTGTGCGGCCCCCAAAGGTTAGTAGGAAATTCCAAATGGCCCCCGGCAGTAAAAAGGTTCCCCACCCCTGCCCTATGCTATAATAGTTCTCCTATTATACTCAGAGAGGAGTATAATAGGAGGACTATAATAGGAGGAGTAGTCCTGGGGGGAGAGGAGTATAATGCCGGCTCCCTGCACATGTGTACCGGGAGCCGGTGTACGCTGGTAACTATGATACACATCGGGTAACTAAGGGACCTTAGTTACCCGATGTGTATAATGGTTACCAGCGTTCACCGGCTCCGTCACGATCCCAGCAGCGCAAGGTTATGTCTGGCGATGCGTGCAGAGGGCCGGGGCGAGCAGCCAATCCATGCGGAGGGCGGGGCCAGGCCGAGGCGAGCGACCAATCTGTGGGGGGGCGGAGCCGAGGCGAGCGGCCAATCCGTGCGGGGGGGCGGGGCCATGGCGAGCCCAGCGGCCAGGCAATCAGCTTTGTGTCACCGTAAGGACACAATTTTGGAGCAAGACAGACAGACAGACAGACTAAGGCAATTATATTAGGGCTGCGGTGGTGTTGTATGTCCCCATAGGAGAGTCAGGATGCCTGCCATAAAGCTATATAATAAAACCAGTACGTCACAAGCTGAGCCTGTTTACCTCCATTATGCTTTATAGTCGCAGTCATGTATACGCCCAGCAGTAGACTTCCACCCTAGTGACAGGTCTATCCAGTTATTCAGAGACAGGTGGCTATTATACACTGCGAGGAGCGGACACAGACAGAAGAGGCCCCTGTGCAAGAACAATATATGGGCCCATTGTTGTCCGATAGCTCAGCATAATGCCCAATTCCTCCTGCTTTGGAGCTGGATGTGGCCCCCTTACCACCTGGGCTCAAGTGCAGCTGCACAGGGTGCACCAATGGTAAATGGCGTAACTTGAAGCTCATGGGCCCCCATGCAAAAGCTGGGCCCCCCCAATTATTGCAAGTCTTTAATTGCATTGGTCTTTTTATATAGGCCGAAAAAACTTTGGGCCCCCCAAGGCTCCAGGGCCCGGGTGCGATTGCAACACCTGCCCCTGGCAATGTTGTGCCCGCACCTGTACACTTTATCCTCTAACAAACACATTCCAACTATGTAGATCCCATAGGTGAAAGGAAATGTTAAAGGGGTTTTCCACCCAAAGGGCAAACTTTCAGGCAAGCAGTGCAGCCTGCTAATTTCTTACAGTGTCAACTATGCACACTGTTAGGATTCGGCTCTACTACAATCCTAGATTCTGCTGTTCGAGAAGTCGCCCCATAGCTATAAGTCATTGATTTTCACACACACTATCAGGCACTTATTATCTTATTGACCATTGAATATTAAGAAGAGAACTTGGTTAGCCCGTGACCATAAGCATGAAAATCGCAGACTGTACAGAAATGTGACGACTGCTCAAAGCGGAATCCTAACAGTATGTATAGTGCACACTGTTTAGTATTTGGCAAGTTGTAGCCCAAAAGTTTACCCTGGGGTGGAAAATCCCACAATAACCCTAAAATCAAGATGGCGTAGGATATCAGGACATGCTGTTACTTGATTGCAGATACTTGATATCCGTCATGTGTCTTTAGTTATGTCACTTTGACCTACCACCGCTGACCATGGAGAATTGTGTGATTTACAGGGGTTGCCCAGTAAATAAAATGTATCACAAATAACTGAGGATCAGAAAGCCGGGACCCTGACTAATTATCAGAAGGGGTCTTAAAATCCTCTGTGTGAATGGAGCTGTAGTGAGCATGTGCAGCCCCTGCTGCACTCGCTGTCGACGCTGCACTCGCTGCCTATAACAGTGATCGCACATGCTCATTTGATTGACGCGTGTTGGCTAGTTTAAAAAAGCTTTTCCACGACTTTTATATTATTTAATATTGGATGGATAAGAACCTGACTCTACCAGCTCATCAACCCAGTGTGTAGTGGCCGCAAGTGGGACTGCAGCCGCTCCATACAATGTGTCTGTGTGTGTCTGGATTTCGGTACAATGTGTCTGTATTTCGGTACAATGTGTCTGTATGTGTCTGTATTTCGGTACAATGTGTATGTGTTTGTATTTCGGTACAATGTGTCTGTATATGTCTGTATTTCGGTACAATGTGTATGTGTCTGTATTTCGGTACAATGTGTATGTGTTTGTATTTTGGTACAATGTGTCTGTACGTGTCTGTATTTCTGTACAATGAATGTGTCTGTATGTGTCTGTATTTCGGTATAATGTGTCTGTATGTGTCTGGATTTCGGTATAATGTGTCTGTACGTGTCTGGATTTCGGTACAATGTGTCTGTATGTGTCTGGATTTCGGTACAATGTGTCTGTATGTGTCTGGATTTCTGTACAATGAATGTGTCTGTATGTGTCTGTATTTCGGTATAATGTGTCTGTATGTGTCTGTATTTCGGTATAATGTGTCTGTACTTGTCTGGATTTCGGTACAATGTGTCTGTATGTGTCTGTATTTCGGTATAATGTGTCTGTATGTGTCTGGATTTCGGTACAATGTGTCTGTACGTGTTTGTATCTCGGTACAATGTGTCTGTATTTCGGTACAATGTATCTGTATATGTCTGTATTTCGGTACAATGTGTATGTGTCTGGATTTCGGTACAATGTGTATGTGTCTGTATTTCGGCACAATGTGTCTGTATATGTCTGGATTTCGGTACAATGTGTCTGTATGTGTTTGTATTTCGGTACAATGTGTCTGTATGTGTTTGTATTTCGGTACAATGTGTCTGTATGTGTTTGGATTTCGGTACAATGTGTCTGTATGTGTCTGGATTTCGGTACAATGTGTCTGTATGTGTCTGTATTTCGGTACAATGTGTATGTGTCTGGATTTCGGTACAATGTGTCTGTATATGTCTGTATTTCGGTATAATGTGTCTGTATATGTCTGTATTTCGGTACAATGTGTCTGTATGTGTCTGTATTTCGGTACAATGTGTCTGTATGTGTCTGGATTTCGGTACAATGTGTCTGTATGTGTCTGTATTTCGGTACAATGTGTCTGTATGTGTCTGGATTTCGGTACAATGTGTCTGTATGTGTCTGGATTTCGGTACAATGTGTCTGTATGTGTCTGGATTTCGGTACAATGTGTCTGTATGTGTCTGGATTTCGGTACAATGTGTCTGTATGTGTCTGGATTTCGGTACAATGTGTCAGCCTCCTATAGTCACAACCTAGTGCCTTAAGAGGGGGCGTGGCGTATTTCTGGCCACGCCCTCTCTCAGTCCCCGCCTTCTCCCCGCCGCACGTGCTCCGTCCAGTGTGTAGAGTGACAGGCTCGTGTCCCCGCCCCGTCATCTGCATAGCCCCGCCCCCGCCCCTCAGCCTCCGTGCAGGCTGCACTCGCTGTCACAGGAGGGCAGACACGGTGCCGGGCACACGGCGGCCGCAGCGCAGCATGGTGCTCCGGGGCTAGGACGCGACCGCTGCTGGCGCGGTGCTGGGTAAGACGGCGGCTGTGTGCATGGGGCAGGTGCCGAGCCGCGTCCCACAGGGCATCACAGGCAGTGCCCCCGTACGGCTCTGTGGGTGGCAGTGAGGGTGCTCCGTGCCCGTCTCCGGGCTGCACCGCTGCTGTCAGGGGCAGTGGCTGAGTGCTCAGCAGCCTCAGTGCTGGTGCCTGGCAGATACCAGTGACCTGGATCCGGCTGCCTTGCGTGTGCCTTTGTTGATGGGTACTGCCGGGCATGCCAATTCTCAGTGCCCATCTCCCCAGCAGGGCTCCCTCCTGGGCAGATCCAGCACCTTTAGGGGGGCTGGGCAGGGCTGCTATAGGGGGGCTGGGCAGGGCTGCTAGTGACCTGGATTTGGCAGCAGACTGGTGGCTTTGATAACAGGGCACTGGTAAGGCAATCATTGCCCGGATCCTGGCTGCCATCTGTTGTAATTATAAGCATGCACTGTAATTAATGGGCATGATCGGAGGCTGGCAGCAGGGGGTGTTAGTCTATACCTGTATCGATGGGTGTAAGAGGGCACTGACTAATAAGATTACTAGTGCTGATATTGTGGCTGCATAGCTGAGCATCCCATGTTGGTGCTGGCGTTATCTGGGCATGAGCTGGCGTTATCTGGGCATGAGCTGGTGTTATCTGGGCATGGGCTGGCATTACCTGGGCATGGGCTGGCGTTATCTGGGCATGGGCTGGCGTTATCTGGGCATGGGCTGGCGTTATCTGGGCATGGGCTGGTGTTATCTGTGCATGAGCTGGTGTTATCTGGGCATGGGCTGGTGTTATCTGGGCATGGGCTGGTGCTATCTGGGCATGGGCTGGTGTTATCTGGGCATGAGCTGGTGCTATCTGGGCATGGGCTGGTGTTATCTGGGCATGGGCTGGTGTTATCTGGGCATGAGCTGGTGCTATCTGGGCATGGGCTGGTGTTATCTGGCTATGTTGTGGCGTTATCTGGGCATGAGCTGGTGCTATCTGGGCATGGGCTGGTGTTATCTGGCTATGTTGTGGCGTTATCTGGGCATGATCTGGCATTATCTGGGCATGGGCTGGCGTTATCTGGGCAATTAGCAGGTGGGAACTGGCATTATCTGGGCATGGGCTGGTGTTATCAGGGCATCAGCTGTTATCTGGGTTTCTGCCAGTATTGTTTTGGCTGTAGAGATCACTTCTCTTTTGGTGGTTTGGGTTATGTTGATGGTTGGGACACTGGTTCCTTTTCTTGTCTGCAGAGCTGACTCTTCCATTACCTTTATTGATAGGTATGCTGGTGTATAGGATTGTGCCATCTCTTGGATATGGTGCTGACTCCTGTCCTTTGTGCCATCTGTTGGCTGCAGGACGGACTCTGCCGTCCACTTTTGTAACTATATTGATGGGTGTACAATAGGGTATAGATTTGTGCCATTTCTTGTCTTCAGAGCTGACGCTTTCTTTCCCTTATCTGTGCCTATATCCATAGGATTGGGCCACCTCTTGTCTTCTATGATTTTGCCCATATTAATGAGTATGATAGTGTATATGTTTGTGCTAACTCTTGGTTACAGAGCTGACACTCTCCTTCCATGCCTGTATTTATGGGTATGACATTGTATCGCACTGTGCCATCTCTTGGCTGCAGAGCTGACTATCCCTTTCTTTGATTTTGGCTATGATGATCTGTAGGCTTGTTTCATCTCTTGGCTGCAGAGCTGTCGCTCCCTTTCCATGATTTTGGCTATGATGATCTGTATACTTGTGCCATCTCTTGGCTGCAGAGCTGACTCTCCCTTTCCATGATTTTGGCTATGATAATCTGTAGGTTTGTGCCATCTCTTGGCTATGATAGGTTAATGGCATCTCTTGGCTGCAGAGCTGACTCTCCCTTTCCATGTTTTTGGATTTAATGATTTGTAGGTTTGTGCCATGTCTTGGCTGCAGAACTGACGCTCCATTTCCATGATTTTGGCTATGATGATCTGTAGGTTTGTTGCACCTCTTGGCTGCAGAGCTGACGCTCCCATTCCATTCCTGTATTTATGGGTATGATATTGTATCAGTTTGTGCCATCTCTTGGCTGCAGAGCTGATTCTCCTTTTCCACGTTTTTGGATTTAATGATTTGTGGCTTTGTGCCATGTCTTGGCTGCAGAGCTGACGCTCCCTTTCCATGATCTTTGCTATGATTATATGTAGGTTTGTGCTATCTCTTGGCTGCAGAGCTGACTCTCCCTTTCCATTATTTTGGCTATGATAATCTGTAGATTTGTTCCATCTCTTGGCTGCAGAGCTGACGCTCCCTTTCCATGATTTTGGCTATGATAATCTGTAGATTTGTTCCATCTCTTGGCTGCAGAGCTGACGCTCCCTTTCCATGATTTTGGCTATGATAATCTGTAGATTTGTTCCATCTCTTGGCTGCAGAGCTGACGCTCCCTTTCCATTATTTTTCCTATGATAATCTGTAGATTTGTTCCATCTCTTGGCTGCAGAGCTGACTCTCCCTTTCCATGATTTTGGCTATGATAATCTGTAGATTTGTTCCATCTCTTGGCTGCAGAGCTGACTCTCCCTTTCCATGATTTTGGCTATGATGATCTGTATATTTGTGCCATCTCTTGGCTGCAGAGCTGACTCTCCCTTTCCATGATTTTGGCTATGATAATCTGTAGATTTGTTCCATCTCTTGGCTGCAGAGCTGACGCTCCCTTTCCATTATTTTGGCTATGATAATCTGTAGATTTTTTCCATCTCTTGGCTGCAGAGCTGACTCTCCCTTTCCATTATTTTGGCTATGATAATCTGTAGATTTGTTCCATCTCTTGGCTGCAGAGCTGACTCTCCCTTTCCATGATTTTGGCTATGATGATCTGTATATTTGTGCCATCTCTTGGCTGCAGAGCTGACTCTCCCTTTCCATGATTTTGGATATGATAATCTGTAGGTCTTTTCCATCTCTTGGCTGCAGAGCTGACTCTCCCTTTCCATGATCTTTGATATGATTATATGTAGGTTTGTGCCATCTCTTGGCTGCAGAGCTGACTCTCCCTTTCCATGATTTGGCTATGATGATCTGTAGGGTTGTTCCATCTCTTGGCTGCAGAGCTGACTCTCTCTTTCTTTGATTTTTGGCTATTATGACAGGTTTGATCCATCTCTTGGCTGCAGAGCTGACCCTCCCTTTCCATGATTTTGGATTTAATGATCTATAGGCTTGTCCCATCTCTTGGCTGCAGAGCTGACTCTCCCTTTCCATGATTTGGCTATGATGATCTGTAGGGTTGTGCCATCTCTTGGCTGCAGAGCTGACGCTCCCTTGCAGGAGTGACCTGTGTAATAGCAGCCTGTACCTCTGAGCACATTCACACATTCGTCCCTTGCATTCCAGATATTCTTCACATGATCGCCCGGTGGATAATGCTGTGTGGTATTGATGTGTAGCAGATAGGGCAGAGTTTGTGTTTTTAATATTGATCTCCTGGCAGCTCGTGGCATTGATTATTGAGTGAGGTCCGTGTTGCAGAGAACGAGGTTTCCTTTGATCATTTGGGTATGAGGTGCAGTTTATACACTGTTCCTTCCATAACACTTCTGATAATGCTCCTTTACCCTGATACATGGCATTTCCATTGTAGAAGCCGATAATGCCAATGCACCGTCATCTATATTCTCCCTACCTGTTGTCCTGGCATGTGCCCAGACGTCTGTGTCTCGTGCCCCTTTTATCCACAGTGTGGCAGCAGTTGCTGTTTATCCCTGGTGCCCTGTTTGATGCCAACTGTGTGCACAACACCTATATTCTCTGAAAAGACTGTATATACAAAGCAGCACCATTGACCAACTCCTAATAATAGAGGACGTGTGATCTGACACCATCTTCTACTGATTGTGCCTGCTGGGAGTTGTAGTCCTCCAGCTGCCATGCGGCACCCGCAGGTTACTTGTGCTGTGTAGTCTTCCATCGTGCTCTGCTATGATGTCATTTTATTAACTGTTTCCGCCTCGGAGCCGTCTCTTTGCATAGGCGTGTGCAAATATATACACGCCTCCGATCACATTGCTATATACTATGGCTAGATTTGCATTGGAAGTATATATACACGCCTAAGCACCCTCCTGACTGTATGAATGGGGATATTGTTGCGTTCTCCGTTATACTTTGCATTCCTTAAAGGGGCGGCTGCATCCTGTGCAGGTGTCTGTGATCCCCAAGCCTTTTAACCCTTTTCCTTCCAGTTTGGAGCATTTTGTTGCCTCCAAATAAATTATTTGCCGCCCAGGTCTTTGTACGGCTTATAAGCCGCCTGCTGTTTTCATAATGAAAGAATGCGGTCAACTCGCTAAAGTGTCGTTCATAGCAATATCTGGTCAAATGCAGGAACTCTTGACCTAAATGATTGACGGAGAATACTAATAGCCTATTATGATGTGTGACCGCAGAACAGAACAAGAAATATTTAACCCTGTCCGCATAGTGGATGCTATATATAATTCAGTGTGTCTGTGCCTTTAAGAGATGGCATTGTCTTCTATGCACTATATATGGACAGGTGATCATTTACCTGTAAATTCCTTTAGGAATTCTTTTACTTGGCTATTTCTGTGTTATATTGTTCACTTGCAAGGGTAATATATGCTAAAACTAATGGCAGCCATTACTATGCAGTTAAAGGGATTGCCGTTACTATGCACTTAAAGGGATTGTCCATTTCTGACAATCCTATTTTTGATAGAGGGGTTCAATGATGATAACATAACAATAGCTGAACCTCCCGGCCATCAGTTGCATTCTGTACGAAAACCCTGCAGCAAGTATTTGATTTCTCTATAGCGCCCCCGAAGGAGAAATGCAGCATTGCAGGCAGCCAATTGAAACCAATGGACTGTTCTTGTGATGCATGGGAGTGTCGGAGCTTCCAACTAATTGGTGTAAATATTGATACTCCCCAAATATTAACTCTTTAGAGGACTTATATACTTTTTGTTTGTTTGTTTTTAAGTACCCCAATGATGCCTGAAGACGGTGCCCCCGGGCTCAGTCCGGAGGATGCCACGTCCAAAGATCTGCAGCATTACACCAATACAGACGGACAGCAGATATACTGCAAATATTGGAAGCCGAAAGGTCAGCCGAGGTAAGTGACAATTAAAGAGACACAATTCTTTCTTTCCTTTACTACTGAGACCCTTTAAGGGTTTTATTTGCAGCATCTTGGCATCATCCTTGGACTTAAAGGTGCTCGTGCTTCCTTATTGGCTTCCCTCGGAGATGCTTCTGTTTGCTCATATTTATAACAATAGTATATATTGAAGATTTAAAGGGATTGTTCAGTTTTGTAAACAAAGCGTAGTTATTTTATATTGAACATTTCCTAGTTCTTCAGCGTTTCCAAGATCTCTGCTTGCTGTCTCTAAATGTTTAAGATTCATTATTTAGATTCAGGCGATAAATGCTCGTCCTGCCTTAGTCCTGCTCACACAGCTGATGGGCTGTTAGGCCTTGTGCGCACGCTGCGGGTTTTTTTTCGGGTTCAGTTTTGGTCTCAAAACTGCATGCATTTCCTTTCCCAGCAAAGTCTATGAGATTTCATTTTTGGTGCACACCACGTTGTGGTGACCACAAAGATGCAGAATGTCAATTCTTTTTGCGCTTTGTCCCTGCGTGTCGGAGGATCGGCAGATCAATCCCCCGCCGATTTGGGGTCGGCAGGGGATTGATCCCTGGTATAAGGCCAGATGCCAGTCCCCATATAAAGTCTATGGGGACCAGAATCCAGCGCAAAGGGGGAAGGAACAAGTGCTTCATACTCACGAGTCACCGGGGCGGCTGTCGCTCTGCTCCCGCGGCCTCTCATTCTTCTGCCGCTCATTAGGCTCATACATATTCACTGCTTCCCCCGCCCTCCGGCGTCTGTGATTGCTTGCAGTCACACAAGCCTCACACTAAGTGGCAGCGTGTCTGAGGCTTTCAATCACAGACAGGGGGATGATGCATTTACTTACCCACATGACCCCTTTAAGATTGTTGGTACACCTCTGCATATGTAATAAGGATCTTATTTAAATTTCATATTGATTCAATTGCGCTTCAGTACTCTAAGAAGGAACATATTTACTTAGCTATTGACGACATGCAGTGTAGAGGAGCATCTAGCAACACGTGCTGTGGAGCAACAACTTAGCTATTGACGACATACAATGTAGAGGAGCATCTAGTGGCACGTGCTGTGGTGCAACAACTTGGCTATTGACGACATGCAGTGTAGAGGAGCATCTACTGGCGTGCTGCGGAGCAACAACTTAGCTATTGACGACATACAATGTAGAGGAACATCTAGCGACACGTGCTGCGGAGCAGCAACTTAGCTATTGACGACATGCAGTGTAGAGGAACGTCTACTGGTGTGCTGTGGACCAACAACTTGGCTATTGACGACATGCAATGTAGAGGAGCATCTACCGTCACATTCTGCGGAGCAATAACTTGGCTATTGACGATATGCAATGTAGAGGAGCGTCTACCGTCACATGCTGTGGAGCAATAACTTAGCTATTGACGATATACAGTGAAGAGGAACTTCTACTGGCGTGCTGTGGAGCAACAACTTGGCTATTGATGACATGCAATGTGGAGGAGCATCTAGCGACACGTGCTGCAGTGCAACAACTTAGCTATTGACAACATGCAGTGTAGAGGAGCATCTAGCGACACATGCTGTGGTGCAACAACTTAGCTATTGATGACATGCAATGTAGAGGAGCGTCTACCGGCACGTGCTGCGGAGCAACAACTTTAGCTATTGACGACATGCAATGTAGAGGAGTGTTTACCGGCATGTGCTGCGGAGCAACAACTTAGCTCTTGGCGACATACAATGTAGAGGAACATCTAGCGACACGTGCTGCGGAGCAACAACTTAGCTATTGATGACATGCAGTGTAGAGGAACGTCTACTAGTGTGCTGTGGAGTAACAACTTAGCTATTGACGACATACAATGTAGAGGAGCAACTAGCGGCACGTGCTGTGGTGCAACAACTTAGCTATTGACAACATGCAGTGTAGAGGAACGTCTACTGGCGGGCTGTGGACCAACAACTTGGCTATTGACGACATGCAATGTAGAGGAGCATCTACCGGCAAGTGCTGCGGAGCAATAACTTGGCTATTGACGATATGCAATGTAGAGGAGCATCTACCGTCACATGCTGCGGAGCATCAACTTGGCTATTGACGATATGCAATGTAGAGGAGCATCTACCGGCAAGTGCTGCGGAGCATCAACTTGGCTATTGACGATATGCAATGTAGAGGAGCATCTACCGTCACATGCTGCGGAGCAATAACTTGGCTATTGACGATATGCAGTGAAGAGGAACTTCTACTGGCGTGCTGTGGAGCAACAACTTGGCTATTGACGACGTGCAATGTAGAGGAGCATCTAGCGACACGTGCTGCAGTGCAACAACTTAGCTATTGATGACATGCAATGTAGAGGAGCATCTACCGGCACGTGCTGCGGAGCAACAACTGACAATGTAGAGGAGCGCCTACCGGCACGTGCTGCGGAGCAACAACTTTAGCTATTGACGACATGCAATGTAGAGGAGCATCTAGCAACACGTGCTATGGTGCAACAACTTAGCTATTGATGGCATGCAATGTAGAGGAGCATCTACCGGCACGTGCTGCGGAGCAACAACTGACAATGTAGAGGAGCGCCTACCGGCACGTGCTGCGGAGCAGCAACTTTAGCTATTGACGACATGCAATGTAGAGGAGCGTCTACCGGCACATGCTGCGGAGCAACAACTTGTATCAGCGTTCTTGATAATATGCAGAAGTGGTGGGGTGGTTTGTTATGAGCCCCCCTCTATGGCAAACCATATACCAGCTCCATGACTATTGCAAACCCTGAACGACAGTATCTCGCTGCGGGCGCTCCACGCTAATGAAATGCCGTTAGATGGGAAAAGAGATGATGATATCTGCGGCGGGAAATTAAGGAAGATTGTAATTAAATCTCTTTTAAGAAGACGCTTAGAAATGACACAGTTGGAGCAGAACCTGCGTGATTTAGTGTCTCTCTACCCCGTGGCTTTACGCAGAGATACAGCGTCCTTGATGGTGGCTGGAAGGAGAAACGAAGTGACGTAAATTTCTTTACCGGTCAGGTCCGACCAGTTTATCCAGTTTATTTATATGCTTTGTAACGGAGAAACACATTATGTTTCTTTGTAGAAAGGTCATTACATAATATATCGCACCAACCCTATAGTTAGTTAATGGGATGGTCAGATGATGATGATGATGATGATGATGATGATGATGATAATGAAACAATCCAGGTCATGTGCCACGTTAACCTCTAAACGATCAAACTAGAAGCTGCGGGAGTTCATGTGACTTTTCAATGGGGGCTCGATTCATGGCGGAGCTATTAGGTCTCCTGATATTGCCACATGTGGGTCTTTACACCACATCTGTTTTTTCTGCAGGTGCCCCAGTATAACTGGGGAACTGCCCAGTAACATCTATGCACAAGAGTATAAGGTAGCAGCCATAGACTCCTATGGGCACTACGGTACATTGTTAGACCCCTATGGGCACTACGGTACATTGTTGGACTCCTGTGGGCACTACGGTACATTGTTGGACTCCTGTGGGCACTACGGTACATTGTTGGACTCCTGTGGGCACTACGGTACATTGTTAGACCCCTATGGGCACTACGGTACATTGTTAGACCCCTATGGGCACTACGGTACATTGTTAGACCCCTATGGGCACTACGGTACATTGTTAGACCCCTATGGGCACTACGGTACATTGTTAGACCCCTATGGGCACTACGGTACATTGTTAGACCCCTATGGTCACAACGGTACATTGTTAGACCCCTATGGGCACTACGGTACATTGTTAGACCCCTATGGGCACTACGGTACATTGTTAGACACCTATGGGCACTACGGTGCATTGTTAGACCCCTATGGGCACTACGGTACATTGTTAGACCCCTATGGGCACTATGGTACATTGTTAGACCCCTATGGTCACAACGGTACATTGTTAGACTACTATGGGCACTACGGTATATTGTATGACTTTGATTTCATACAGAAGCAGATACATTTTTTTTTTCTGATTTTTACATGTCCCATCAGACCCTTATTATTGCGGGCACCAGGATCCATATTTCGGCTCTGCTCGGGGCACCATGCATTCGCTCAAAACTTTAGTGAATCCATGTTCCCTCCTAGCTTATGGTTTTGACAAGTGCATGACGCCTGATTTACAAAAAAATAAATAAGTTCTAAAATAGTTTAACCTCTTCATCCATATTGCTTGAAATTTAAAGGGAATCTGTCACCACTTTGACCTTTTCAAACTGTTAATATGGACGTACAGGTTATAGGATACTGAAAAAAATCCATACCTTTATGCCTCATCTCAGATAACATGTTGTTGAAAAATCATCTTTTATCGTTTTTATGTAATTGAGCTCTTCCAGGCTATGGGGCAGATGCTGCCTGAAAGATAACTCCGCTTCCAGAGATTTTTTTTAAATAAAAGGGGCATTACCAGTGGGATGTGTGACAGCCGCTGTGTGTGATTATTATTATTAAGGAATAACGTTTGGAACTCCATTCTATGTCTGAACTGGGTGCAAAAAACCTAAAAAACATCACTATGGGGAGATAAGGTATGCACACCAGTGACTATGGAAGGGGAATACATGGAATAGCAGAAACTGCTGTGTGAATACTGACATGAAAAATTCAATAGCTATGTGTAAGAATGAAATGTGAAAAAAGGAAGTGATGTTTTTTAGGTTTTTTGCACCCAGTTCAGACATAGAATGGAGTTCCAAACGTTATTCCTTAATGTTAGTAGTTTTTCGTTTGTGAACCCTCCCCATACACACCTATTGCCAATCCACATTATACGCATATATAGCCTGGGTCTCAGCTTCCCATACACGGTAAGTTTTTTAACTACATGAGAGGACACACACAAGCTAGGGACCCCAACGTAGAGAAATACTTTGGCGTAGTGTTGGGGCTCTTCTGCATTGATCAATTCAGTAGCTAAATTTCTCTTTATTCATATATTCATGGCAGTAATGCAGGTTCCATTTTTCACATTTCATTCTTACACATAGCTATTGAATTTTTCATGTCAGTATTCACACAGCAGTTTCTGCTATTCCATGTATTCCCCTTCCATAGTCACTGGTGTGCATACCTTATCTCCCCATAGCTGTGTGTGATTATAACTGACACTGCTGCAGATGAGTCTTAGCTTCAGCCTGCAGCTCACAGGCAGACAGGGTTCCAATATTTTTGCAATGAAGCAGACCTCAGGAATCTGCAAAAAAAAAATGTGTTGGCAAGAAGTCTAATTTCATTTCTCCTGTTCTGTCAGTTACTTGTCTCACTCTGGTAACGCCCCTTTTGATTTAAAAAAAAAAAATAATCTCTGGAGGCGGAGTTATCTTCCAGGCAGCATCCACCCCATAGCCTGGAGGAAAGTAAAATTTAATTTCTCCTGTTCTGTGTTAGCTACTTGTCTCACACTGATAACTCCGCTTGCAGATTTTTTTATAAATAAAAGGGGTGTTATCAATGTGAGACAAGTAACTGACACAGAACAGGAGGAAATACATTTTCCTGTCTTCCAGGCTATGGGGTTGATGCTGCCTGGAAGATAACTCCGCCTGCAGAATTTTTTTTTTTTAAATAAAAGGGGTGTTATCTTCCAAGCAGCATCAACCCCATAGCCTGGAAGAAAGTCAAATTTCATTTCTCCTGTTCTCTGTCGGTTACTTGCCTCACACTGGTAGCGCCCCTTTTATTTAAAAAAAATAAATAAAATCTGGAGACGGAGTTACCTTCCACGCAGTATCCACCCCATAGCCTGGAAGAAAGTAAAATTTAATTTCTCCTTTTTTGTGTTAGCTACTTGTCTCACACTGATAACTCCCTTTGCAGATTTTTTAAAAAAAAAAGGGGCGTTATCAATGTGCGACAAGTAACTGACACAGAACAGGAGAAAATAAATTTTACTTCCAGGCTATGGGGTTGATGCTGCCTGTAAGATAACTCCGCCTGCAGATTTATTTAAAAAAAGAAAAAAAAATCTGCAGGCGGAGTTATCTTACAGGCAGCATCAACCCCATAGCCTGGAAGTAAAATTTATTTTCTCCTGTTCTGTGTCAGTTACTTGTCGCACATTGATAACGCCCCTTTTATTTAAAAAAAAAAAAAAAAAAAAAAAAGGGTGTTACCTTCCAGGCAGTATCCACCCCATAGCCTGGAAGAAAGTAAAATTTCATTTCTTTTGTTCTCTGTCAGTCACTTGCCTCACACTGGTAATGCTCCTTTTAATTTAAAAAAAAATGTCTGGAGGCGGAGTTATCTTCCAGGCAGCATCCACCCCATAGCCTGGAAGAGCTCATTTACATAAAGTGATAAAAGATGATATTTCAACAACAAGGCATCTGATATGAGGCAGGCAGGTATGACTATTTTCAGCATTCTATAACCTGCATGCCCATATTAATAGTTTAGATAGGTCAAAATGGTGACAGATTACATTTAAAAGAAACGTGCCCAACCTTTGTAAACAAAATGTTTTGAAAACACAAAATAAATTCCAACTACAGCCAACATCAATGGAGAAACCAATTTAATGCTTTATTGTACTGAGAATTTGATAACCTTTTTTTTTCTTTCACATTTTAACGACTAAAGAAAAAATTACAAAACTTCCACACCCCCCAAAAAAAAAAAAAAAAAAAAAAAAATCCAAACTGCTCATACTATGTAAATAGTATGAAATATAACAGTTTAGTCTATTATGATTGTTAAAGGTGGTAGTAAAAGGGGCTGATCCCGTCTATTACCCAGGGAGGGGGATCGGCGGCAGCTGAAGCAGCTCCGGTATCTGTGTATTACGCATTTTCCCTCCTGGCATCCTGATAATTTTATGGGGGGACCCCCACTGACAGCTGCTGATCTCAGGGGGGTCTCGTCAGCAGGACCCCATGCGATCCGCCAGTTGCCTGAAGACATTGTGAGTTCATTTTAACACCTGGTCACCATCTGACTAGTGTTTCTCCAGAGCCCTTTCTTTTCAATCCACGGAGGGGAATATTTTAGAGGCCCCGCATTTACTGGAATTGTAATTCTTTAGTTATAGAGGATTTCCTGTTGCGGTCTTTACAGTTTGCACCTTAGCGGCTGATCATTGACTTATATTTTGCTTTATTAGATTAGTTAATAGACTTATAAGAATCTGTGTAATGTTACTTTTTTTTTTACTTCTCCACCATGCTTTATACTGCAGCTGATTTAAAACTGGATTTAAGACCAAATTTAACAGGATGTGAATAGCCGGCTCCCTATGAGACAAAATTCCGTCTTGTTTCCCTAATTAATATTAGATTAGTGTAGCCTGGTGGGCACGAAAAACAGGTTCCGAGTTAATGTACCTGCGACAAAAGAGGAGGTCAGTATGCGAAAGTTCAGGTATGAAGAGATACCCGAGCACGCTGACCTGACCAATGTGATCGGACCTTTGGATCATTACTGTAACATGTCCACAATGTCACCGTTCAATATCCCACCCGCCGCACGTTATAGGGGTCATCGAACCTGTGAACACGCCAGAGGATGATGCTGTATCTTTGTAGTGTTTGCTTTGAGAAAACAAATGCGCTGAATGCAAACAGCATATTCTGTAAGGCGTTCGCGGGATATTTGCCGAGCTTGTCACAAGACTTATACAGTTTGGATAATCCTTGTTTTTTATTGGGTGATCCTCTAAAAATAAACTGATCTTAAGGAACCTTGGTAATTACGGTAGCTGGTGATCCCCTAAAAATGAACTGGTCGAAAGGAACCTTGGTACTTAGCTGGTGATCCCCTAAAAATAAACTGATCTTATTACAGATGTGAAAGAAGGAAACCGGGATATGCCGCGCTGACATCAAACATCCAGAAGTTGATTAATTTCTCTTTTATTTAATCAGGTCTATGCGTTTCGGAGGATGCAGCCTCCTTCTTCAGGACAATTATTACAGAAAATCAACCTTACTCTTATTTAACCAGGTCTACACATTTCAGAGGATGAACCCTCCTTCTTCAGGACATTTATTGCAGAAAAATCAACCTTACTCATCAGGTCTACTTGTTTCGGAGGACGCAGCCTCCTTCTTCAGGACAAATATTACAAAAAAATCAACCTTACTCTTATTTAATCAGGTCTACACATTTCGGAGGATGCAGCCTCCTTCTTCAGGAAATTTATTGCAGAAAAATCAAGTAAGGTTGATTTTTATGTAATTGTCCTGAAGGAGGCTGCATCCTCCGAAATGCTTAGACCTGATGAGTTTTTTTTTCTGCAATAATTGTCCAACAAAAGGAGGCTGCATCCTCCAAAACTCGTAGACATGATTAAATAAGAGTTTGATTTTTTTGTAATAATTGTCCTGAAGAAGGCTGCGTCCTCCGAAACTTGTAGACCTATGAGTAAGGCTACTTTCACACATCCGTTTTCTGCATTCAGGCACAATCCTTTTTTTTCCTGATCCAACGGATCTGTCAAAAAAATGTAAAAACCGTATCCACCGGATCCGTTTTTTAACGGATCCGTTATGCCCGATGCATCCGTTTTGTCCGTTTTTTTGTTTTGTTTTTATTTTTTTGCTGGATCCGTTTTTTCAAAACATTGCAGCATGCGCAGTTTACAAAAACAGATCCGGCAGCCGAATCCGTTTTTTGCCGCATTGCTCTGGATCCGGCGTCTATAGGCTTCTATTGTAAAACGCGCCGGATCCGGCGCAATGCGTTTTTTTTTGCCGGACAAAAAAATGTTGCAAGATACGTTGCCTCCTGCCGCCGCTTTAATTAATTTTGCCGCATCCGGAAAAAAACGGATACAACGCAAAGCCATCAGGCACAATCCGGTAACAATGCAAATCTATGGGGATAAAACGGATGCGGTACCGGATCCGTTTTACCCGTTTTTTTCCGGATTGTGCCTGATGGAAAAAACCTGATGTGTGAAAGTAGCCTAAGGTTGATTTTTTTCTGCAATAATTGTCCTAAAGAAGGAGGCTGCATCCTCCGAAACACGTAGACATGATTAAATAAGAGTTTGATTTTTCTTTAATAATTGTCCTGAAGAGGACTACGTCCTCCGAAACGCGTAGACCTGATTAAATAAAAAAGAAATTAATCAACTTCTGGATGGATGTTTGATGTCAGAGCGGCATATCCCGGTTTCCTTCTTCCACATCTGTGATACGTCATTCCGGGGCTGCAGCAGAAGCCATTTTATGCCTATGTAGGAGTTGTGACTGGCACAACTTCTACAGGTGAGTACCTTAGCTGTTAATCTTGTCAAATCCCACCAGATAAGACCCTATCTGCGCTTCTTATCTACAGCACACTTCAATAAACTGATCTTAAAGGCCCGGTCACACTAAGCAACATCGCTAGCAACATCGCTGCTAACGAACAACTTTTGTGACGTTGCTAGTGATGTTGTTGTGTGTGACATCCAGCAACAACCTGGCCCCTGCTGTGAGGTCGTTGGTTGTTGCTGAATGTCCTGGGCCATTTTTTAGTTGTTGCTGTCCCGCTGTGAAGCACAGATCGCTGTGTGTGACAGCGAGACAGCAACAACTAATGTGCAGGCAGCAGGAGCCGGCTTCTGCGGAGGCTGGTAACCAATGTAAACATCGGGTAACTGTGAGGCAAATCCCGGGATATGAAGATGAATTATGACTCCAGTCATAGTCCCTCATCACTCCCTGGCAGTGCCCCCTCCCTTCTTGTTCTCAGTGTTCCACTTACACCTCCATGGCCATGTCCTGTGATATGGAAATGAGGTGGTGTGGGAACAATGGACACAGGATGACTCCCTGCCGTCACCCTGTAACAAGAGTTGTATCTCATTAGCAAGGCTATGGAAATAGCCAGACAGAACGACTCCAGTAAAAAATGGTTCATATCTCGCAAGCCATATTTCCGATAAATATGGCAACCATAAAAATGGTGTCTCCGCATGCGGACGATGCCGGCACACCCTTTTTATGGGAGCAGGACATTGGGAAATGCCCCAGGCGTGATATCAGCCAATGGGGAACTGGCAGACAGGTCATGAGTCCCCTCGTTCTGTAGCTAAATTCATAACTGTCACAATGAGAGCATTGGCGTCCGCCTACGACGCTCCCAGGCAAAGTTATGGCCCATATTCCATGTTGGGATATTGTCCATAACTCAAGCCAGGGGTGGAGCAGTGCTCCCTGTGAGGTCACGAAGGTAGGAGGGGACCTGGATTTGCCCAGGTTGATAACCCTACTTCGGCCATTTTCCAGTGTTCTTTCGCTGGGGGTCACGTGCAGGAAACATCTGTGGGAGTTCCTAGAAACCTGGTCTACAGCGCCCCCCTGTGGCCAGACGCACAAGGTAACTGATCAAATTGCATACCTGTTTGTAACCCATGCTTTGATTGTAACTGTACTCTGACCTATGTATATTCTGTAGATTCCCTATTGTATATATTGTAGTTTCTAGTGTGCTTTAGGCTGATTAAATTATATAATTAATCTTGGGCTGTTCTGTTATCTCGATCTTGAATCCCACGTCTGTGTGTTCGGCTAATAGTTACCGTAAATCGGTTGGTGGCAGCGAATTGTGCCAAGGATTATTGTGGGGAGGCCAGTGAGATTCGGGGAGATTTTATATATTCCGCCCGCGGAGGTCGGGGGAATATATACCCTACTCTCACCGGGGACCCTTCAATAATCGGCATAAGTAGTATAGCGGCCTCCTTGCTTATTGTCGGGCAATTCCATAATTGGCCTGACTATAAGAGGGGCGCTAGAGAGCGCGTCACGTGCTCTGTCTGTCGGTCGGGAGGTATAAAGGAGGGGTGACCCCCACTTGTTACCCCCCGATTGTGACGTACTGGTAGCCAGCGCGGGGGGATTTCTGAGTGAGCCCCCCGGTGGTTTGTGACAGTAACCAAGAAGCCTTGTCCTTGGTTACCCGATATTTACCTTTGATACCAGCCTCCGCCGCTCTCACTGTCAGTGCTGGCTCCTGCTCTGTGCACATTTAGCTGCAGCACACATCGGGTTAATTAACCCCATGTGTGCTGTAACTAGGAGAGCAAGGAGCCAGCGCTAAGCATTGTGCGCTGCTCCCTGCTCTGTGCACATGTAGCTGCAGCACACATCGGGAAATTAACCCCATGTGTGCTGTAACTAGGAGAGCAGGGAGCCAGCGCTCAGTGTGCGCTGCTCCCTGCTCTCTACACATGTAGCTACAGCACACATCGGGAAATTAACCTGATGTGTGCTGTAACTAGGAGAGCAAGGAGCCAGCGCTAAGCATTGTGCGCTGCTCCCTGCTCTCTGCACATGTAGCTACAGCACACATCGGGAAATTAACCTGATGTGTGCTGTAACTAGGAGAGCAGGGAGCCAGCGCTCAGTGTGCGCTGCTCCCTGCTCTCTGCACGTGTAGCTCTGTGCGGTGGTAACCAAGGTAAATATCGGGTTGGTTACCCGATATTTACCTTAGTTACCAAGCGCAGCATCTTCCACGCGGCGCTGGGGGCTGGTCACTGGTTGCTGGTGAGCTCACCAGCAACTCGTGTAGCCACGCTCCAGCGATCCCTGCCAGGTCAGGTTGCTGGTGGGATCGCTGGAGCGTTGCAGTGTGACATCTCACCAGCAACCTCCTAGCAACTTACCAGCGATCCCTATCGTTGTTGGGATCGCTGGTAAGTTGCTTAGTGTGACTGGACCTTAAGGAGCCTTGGTGATTATATGGTGATCCCCTAAAAATAAACTGATCTTAAGGAACCTTGGAAATTAGCTGGAGACACCAAGTGCTCCGATTTCCTGCAGCGCCTCCATAGGGCAAATCGAGCATTACACTTTGCCCATTGAGATTCAGGTGCAGCGTGAACACATTGTGGTTCTTTGGCTATTTAATGAGTGTATACCCCCCCCAATTCCGTACCTCTGCCCCTGATGTGACATCATACACAGTCGCACCCAACTAGGTAAATTTATTGCCTAATTCTCCGAAGCGCGTTAGCTCAGCCTGACAGCGCTACATGCCGACTCCAGATGGGATATAATAACCAGACGTACATATCTGAGGGTCACGACGAGAGGAATCGCATTCCAGGAACGTGCCGGATACAATTATCAGCTGCTAAATCGTCCCGCTAACCATCAGATTAACAATAGGCCGGTCTTGTAGACATCTTGTCACTTTAGGGTTGGGCTGATAGTGTTTGATTTCTGGGATCTTGTCCTGGAGTCGTCAGGAGCATTTCCTCCTCTCGTCCTTTGCAATGGTGACGTCTATGGGAGCCCTAGATCTTGTTGTCCAATGAGATCCATATATTGGGCATTGTTTATCTGGGCGCTGTATGGTGTTCACGATCTTAGTAGTGTCTTGCAAAATTTATTCTGGGTACTGTATTGGTTAACTTTTTAGGAACTGGATGCAACTTGATGTTTCTGTTGTAACTGCAAAAGCTGCGGTGGATAAGAGCGTTGAGGAATCCTCCTACATTGCTCTGTGGTCGGAGCTTTCTGCTGTCCAGCCCTGATAGTGGGTGAAGATCTGCCAAAGTCACTATTTTTTTTGGGGGGGCGGGGGGGATTCTGCTCACGTACAAAAAAATATCTTACAGCTTGCATCACTGCAAACAAGGTTAAGGGATATTTCTGGCATTGCTATAGCTCCGAGCATGTGTACTACTCACCTGGGCACTATCTGGTATACACCTGAATACTGTATTATTATTATTATTATTATTATTATTATTATTATAAATAATATAATATTTATGTCAGGGTCACCTAGATATTTCCTAATTTTTGAAAGAAAAGCACTTCTTTTTTTTTTTTTTTTTTTTAATGAAGCTAACATTAAATTACACAGAAATCCACTCTATACCTTGTTAATGTGGTAAATGACTATTCTAGCTGCAAACATGTTTTTTAATGCAATATCTACATAGGTATATAGAGGCCCATTCCCAACAACCACCACTCCAGTGTTCTAATGGTACATTGTGTTTGCTAAGTGTGTTAGAAGGCTAATGGATGTTTAGAAATCCCTTGAAAACCATTGTGCAAGTATGTTAGCACAGCTGAAAACAGTTTTGCTGATTAGAGAAGCTATAAAACTGGCCTTCCTTTGAGCTACTTGAGAATCTGGAGCATTACATTTGTAAGAAGCAGCAGCTGGTATTCTATCTGTTATGGAGTGGACAGCCCAGTCACCAGATCTCAACCCTATAGAGCTGTTGTGGGAGCAGCTTGACCGTATGGTGCAAAAAGTGCCCATCAAGCCAATCCAACTTATGAGAGGGGGAAGCATGGGGGGAAATATCTCCAGATTACCTCCGCAAATTAACAGCTAGAATGCCAAAGGTCTACAAAGCTGGAATTGCTGTAAATTGATTTTTCATGGAAAGACAAAATTGTCTGGGTGACCCCAAACTTTTGAATTGTAGTGTATGTACAATAGCCACTATTTATCTGAGCACTATCTGGCTTTTTCTTTTTATTTAGCACTTTATACACCTGAGTACTGTATGGTGCTTTTATTTTGGCTGCATGTGTGCCATCCACCTGTATACAATAGCCACTATTTATCTGGGTACTGTGTGTCATTTTTGGCTTGGAACTGTGGTCACTAATTGAGTACTGTGTGGTGCCATTAATTTTGGCACTGAATGTGCTAACTATGCACAGTTTACCTTGGTACTACTTTGTCCTCACTATCTGGTTACTGTATTCTTTGCATTGGCACTGAGCCTGTGCATAGTGCTGTTATTTTGGCACTGTGCGTGCTAACCACCTGTGCACTATATCCACAATCTGGGACCTGCATGTACTTATCTGGGTACTGTATGACATCTCTTACTTTTACACTTCATGCGCTAAGTCCTAAATACCTGTGCACCATATCCAGTATTATATCCATGATTTGCAAGCGCCCGGGGCATAGTAAGCATTTTGCACCTCTTTACCCATTAGCGCTCCCTAAATTCCTTCCACCAGGACAGTATTGTATCCCTTATCCCCCATTCACCTGTATTGTAATAGGAGGAAAGTACTGATGTACTTAGTGATTTGACTTTCTATCTTTTTTTGTGCTTTTTGCTTAATTTTTAATAATAAAAAATTATACTTTTTTTTTTATGTAACAATGTATTACCCTAGCCCTATCCCTAAAATTATCCAGAAGCCTAACCCTACAGCAATCCCTAACTGTCACGCTAGTTACAGGGAAGTACCAAGCGAAAGGGAAGGGAAACCCTGTGTCTAGGGAAGGGGTAGATGGTGACCCCTGACCAAAGCTACAGCTAGTCCCTGGGGTCCCTCCCCACCCTAGATAGGATGCGCACCTATGCGCCGAGCCGGATACCTGACCCTAGATATCCCTATTGCTGGACCCTAAATAGGGAACAGATGGCATGAGCTCTTCATCATCCCCATTAAACACTGTAGAAGACACAAGGGGAAAAAGCATGAACTACTTATCATTAGAGGACTCACGTAGAAGTTAGTAAAGTTACAGCAACAATACCACAGAGGAGCACAAGCCACCTGCTTGCAACCAGAGCTTGAATGAACTGAATAATATCACCAGCACCAGTCCAGGGAAGATGGGATATATAAGCACATGGAGGATACTGATAATTAGCAGCTGGACAGAAGTTTAGTTTCCCTGGGTCCTAAAAGGGAAGAAATTAAATCCAGCAGGAAAGCTACCTAGTACAATGAATTCTGACAGAAGGAACAATAGAAAGTCGGAGAGCATTTTGCGCAGCCAAACACTGTGATCTTCTATTGCCAGAAACTACATGACTGTCTGTAACCCGTGACACTAATCCTTGCTCCAGTTAAGATTAGAAAAAATGTAAAAAAAAAATATAAAAGCAGCTAATCAATAATAAATGAAAACCATTCTGATTCAATGCGGCCTACATTTCGTGCTGTCCTTACCTGACCCTGTTTATGCAGAGCGTAGCAGAGGAGATGAGCTTGTCATTGGCTGCTGCGCTCCGCATGGGCGGCGACTGAGATGACAAAGCTCACTGAGCTTTGGTTGCTGCCTATGCAGCGCGCAGCAGATGATGACAAACTCCAGGCACACTTGCAGGAATTAGGGGACCCCATATAGGATGATACAAATTGGGGTTGAGGGCAAGAGTATGGAGTTAGGAGGGATTCAGGAATTTGGATCTGGAGACCATTAATTCAGGGCAACTCCTTTTGGAAGGAGGAGACCATTAATAAACAATATTAAAGCTATCTTTTAAAATTTAGCCAACTATTTGCGGCTGCTGGATTTTTCCGTCTTGGTACACTTGCGGGTATGATCAGTCAAAAATGCTGGACGCTTGTAGAAGCAACTTGGAGGGGGGGTGGCAAACTTTTGCAATCCTATAGACTGTTGCACCCAGGCCAACCGCCCCCTGTGATACGGCACTGGCTATATCCACTGTCTGGGTGCTGTATGTCATTTTTTACCTTTTGCGCAGCGTTCTGCATAGTACTATTATTTTGGCACTGTGCGCTAATCGCCATTATATCCACTGTATAAATCTGGTAAAAAGCTGGGCCTTGTGGTTCTCTTTGTGCAGGAAGGTTTTCTTGCTTGTATAGAATGGATTTTCATCCCAGGGTAAATTGCAACAGGATGAATTCTTCTGAATATATTTGCAACCAGAAAATGTCCTTCATCCCTATGTATAAGAAGACAGGTGCATCTCCCGTCAGCGAGCAGAGGAGCGGGCTATATATACCGGCAGCGGAGCTTCAAAGGATTATAAAAACCAAACAAACATACATTTATTTAGACAAGTGCGGAGGAATGTCTGGCGGAGTGACCTTAGGTGGAGCAAGGCAAGGTCACCGCGTTCGCTCAAGGTCACACCTCCACGGCTGAGCTGATTCTGTGTAGATCCTGATGGAAAGACTCAAGACAGGAGCTGTCCGTCACATCGCTGATTCCTGCGGCGCCTCCAGAATTGATATGTGTGCAGAAATAAATTGACTGACGCTCCCCCTCCCCCCCCAGATCCAGGAATATTACCAGTTTATGGAGCCCGGAGAAGCCACTTCCTTCTTTTGTTTTTTTACATAATAACAGCATTGAAGTTCTTCTTCCCTTTTTAGTCCAAAGACAAGTGATCGCTCGTTGCAGGAGACAAGATATGGGGCACTCTTTGGGAATTAGGGGACCCCATATAGGGTGATCCAAATTGGAGTTGAGGGCAAGAGTATTGAAGTTAGGAGGGATTCGGGAATTTGGATCTGGAGACCATTAATTCAGGGCAACTCCTTTTGGAATCAGGTGACCCCCCCCCAATGTGATACCAAAGATGGGGGCTTCTGGGGACCAGGATTTGGAGTAATCGTAGGAGACCAAAGGATATCACAAGCTCCTTTTTTTTGGAATTTGAGGATTTTGATCTAGTTGCAAACACTTTAGGACAGTATTTGGTGGACCTTCTTCGGGAATAAGGAACCCCTGATGTGTGGATGCAAAGCTAAGAGGCTTCAAGGACCATAGTTTGGAGTAAGCATGCAATGTAAGAAAACTGAAGGGTATTATGGTCCTCTCATGGGAATTGCAGGGTATTGACCTAAATGCAATGGGTTACTGTATAGTGTGGAACCAATTTAGGGAGATGGATGGCAATTATAGGGAACTCTTTTGGTGACCACCCACCTCTACTCTTCACCCCAATGTATGGAATCACTAGGTGGAACCTTCTGGATCCAGGAATTACAGTAAGACGGAGTGTAGGAATAAAAAGGGGTATCGAGGGCTCCTTTTGGAATTTGGATATTTGGTTTATAGAAGGCAATCGGTCAATTCAATCGGAAGGCAATTTATGGGAGCCCCTTTTTTTGGAATTATTCGATTTCCCCAAATGTGTGGATGCAAACTAACAGAAGTTTCTGGGGAATGGGGTATTGGGTAATGATGCAGTACAGAAAGATTAAAGAGTATTTAGTGCCCCCCCTTGGAAATGAAATTTGGAAATATAGATCCAAGTGCAATGGCTTTTGGAAGCATCCATGTCAAAGTAGTAAAAGGCAATATAGGGTTTCCTCCGATATGTGAATGCAAGGTTTGAAGTAGAAGAAGGCAGGAAACCAGCGCAATAGGGTCTTAACTGGTTACAAAAGGGTTAGTCAGGGGTGGACATATCATTGGTGCAACCTGTGCAACCACACAGGGACCCAGGTGGTAAGGGGGCCACATCCACCTCCAAAGCAGGTGGAATTGTGCATTATGATGAGCTCTTGGACTCCAAAGGGCCCATATATTGTTCTTGCACTGTGGTCCTTTTCTGTCTGTGTTCTCCATTGAGGGTAGAGATAAGATTATCATCTCCTCACCTGGGTTGGTTGTATGTGACCCAACTACTGATGCGTGTGTGACCGGCTTCTGCAGATCCACAGG
This sequence comes from Anomaloglossus baeobatrachus, assembly GCF_048569485.1. Lineage (NCBI taxonomy): Eukaryota > Metazoa > Chordata > Amphibia > Anura > Aromobatidae > Anomaloglossus > Anomaloglossus baeobatrachus. Next base: position 42,103,987 of record NC_134360.1, read on the forward strand.
TGATGCACACCGAGATAGGAGACGAAGCAGTTCTTATCCATTGAGGCAGCGCAGAGGAACCACATTTTATCCTGATCATCTTCAACATTCGAAGGAAGCATGCAAGTTGGGAAGCTGAAGGATACTGAGGTTTTACTTTGGACAGCAGGGTCACAATTAGCGGGAGGGGTCACGTGAAAGGGAAAGTGACTGTTCATTCTAGGATGAGTCAGTGAAGGCCTAGCAAGCGAAAGAGATGGACGTGTAGTTGGTCAGTCGTGAAGGTCTCATGCAGTGGGTGGTTTGTGGCAAAGGAGAGGAGACTGAAGGCGAGATAGCGTGAACCTTGACTGTGGCCTGAGACATAGGGTGTGAACATCAATGAGACTAGAAATTAATGCTCAGACTGAGTGGCCCCAGATTATAGGAGTCTGAGGACAAAACCCAACATCAAGACCTCTTACGCAAGGTATTGGGTGACTTTTACTGGTACAGAACTCTAGTGGTGAAACTCCTTAATCATCGGGGTACCAGGTTAACGTCAACCAATGTATAAGCGTAGTCAATGGACCGAGTGATTTCCCTATAGATGTCCAGGAAAGCAAAGCTTTACCCTAAAGAGATTGGATGTGGGACTGCAGGAAGGGAAGGTGGCCTCCACGGTGTATCGTAATGCTGGACTGGGTTGCATTGGGACTCACTGGGCCCATTGGATCTGACCCAACCCAGAGGGAAGTTGCACTGTGTCTGATAATGCTGAATAAAGCTGTAGTGTCCTGGAAGATATTGTGCCCACTACCTGCAACGTAAAGTTGTGACAGAGAATGAACCGCACAATAAAGAGTTTGGGTCTAAGGTCAACTGTTAGTCTCCTTGTGAGTATGACTCTTGGCCAGCCGGCGTCAGCGGCAGTATGCGGTCTTCAGGGAATACCAGCCCACACGGCGAAAGTCCACACACCCAGCCAGGACCAGGTACTCCATTTAGTGTGCCGGGGCGTCCGGAGTCAATCCCTCACCCATGACTAAAACCCTGGACCACTGATGTTATAGGGAGCATCCAATGTAGAGAGATGGATATTTGGGCCACCCCTTTGGGAACGGATTGGGACCTTGATATGTGAATGGTATAATCGGTGATTGGGGTGACGCTTTAGAATAGGCATTCATTGTAGTAAAGGATTTACAAGGGCCACACCTGAGAAACTAGGGAATGTGGGCAAAAATGAAGATGGAGCCGTGGGGACGGGAACATCCAAAGCAGGATCCGGCGTATTCCTAGATATTTAGAGGATATTTGCAGATGATTCGGATGAGAAGGTGAAGTCCCAATTGCGGGTGAAATCGGCCGGCACCAATTCATGTCCCACTCAGCTATTTTGCAAAACGTTGTCTTCTGGTAAATCCGGTATTTGGAGGGTTAAGCCTGCGTGGCATTCAGTCATCGCACGTGCCTGCCTCGTCGTAGTTCACCGGCTGCTGGATGAATCAATATGGATGTTTAAATTGCATTGTGGAGCTGTCAGATTAGAGAGCGTGCCATTGTGCTGCAGCTTTAAACACTCTACTGTGCAATGTTCATTTCCCACCTGTGCTCCATCGCCTTCTGCAGATGCAACACAAGCATTTACATTTCCTTTGCTTTTATCATTTTCTAAAGAAAATCCCTGAAAGGAGTTGTCTGAGATTATTAAGAAATGGGCTGAGAGCAGGAAACGTATGAAAACAAGAACCATCGCTCCCCTATTCAGTCTCCAAACCACGCCAATGGCCCCCACCGGTGACATCACATACATCAGTCATGTGATCCTGGCAGCCAATCATCCCACATGTGAAGGTTGCTGCTGATGGCAGTGATTAGCTGCAGTGGTCACATACATCAATCATGTGATCCTTGCAGCCATTCGCTACATATGAATGTAACTGCCAAGAGCAGTGATTAGCTGCAGTGGTCACATACATCAATCGTGTGATCCTTGCAGCCAGTCGTCACATGTGAATGTCGCTGCTGATAGCAGTGATTAGCTGCAGTGGTTATATACATCAATCATGTGATCCTTGCAGCCAATTGCCACATGTGAATGTCACTGCTGTGGGCAGTGATTAGCTGCAGTGGGCATATACATCAATCATGTGATCCTTGCAGCCAATCGCCACATCATGTGAATGTCGCTGTTGAGGGCAGTGATTGCCTGCAGTGGTCACATTATTGTATGTGAGGTTCGAAGTAGTGGCGAATAGTGAGTGATGGAGCAGATACAGGGTTATGTTAATGTATGTACTGACTGATTAAAGTCCCAGCAACCCCTTTAAGGCAAAAAGAATCAACTGCCACGCAGCGGGGACCAATCTTGGGCTCCAAGTAGGTGGGTCTGTCTTTAAGACCATGCTTATGTCGCGGGCGGAGGAGGGGACGCCGCGCTCTCCCACTGCTCGGGTCCGGCTGCCGCGGCTGCTGCGGCCTGCTGCTGCTCGGTGGCTCGAGCGATGGGCCGGATCCCGGGGACTCGAGCGGCGCTCCTCGCCCGTGAGTGAAAGGGGTTTGGTTGTGGGGATTGTTGATTGTCCATGACGCCACCCACGGTCGTGGTGATTGAGTGTACACCACCGCTGCTCTGGCTGGGGAGCCCGGGAGTGATGGTATGGAGCAGCCAGTTGTTGTTTTGCCCCTCCGTGGGTAGGGGTTGGTGATCCCGGGGCCCAGTGATGGAATTGGATGGTGGACAGGCGGGTATGGGGCCTGTGGAGGTGCAGGGGCAGCGCTGTGCCGCACGGCACGGAGGTACTCACTCAGCCAGTAAACACGACACAGTTCTCGGTAAACAAACGGCTGGTTGGACGGGTCCCTCGGACGGTTACGGTGCTGATTTCCCCTGCAGTTGACGGTGACGGTCTCTTTCCTGCACCTATGTGTAGTTGTTTGGTAGCGATGGGTTCCCACCGGTAACCCGCTCCCCAGCTTGGGTATGAGCCGGAAGAGCTCCACCCTTGCCCGCAGGCGCTGGCCCTGGGAAACTGGTGCCTTGGCGGTGGCGGTGTCTCACCTTAACTGTCGGACTGTTGCCTTCAATCGGGACTTGGTTGTTGGGAGACAGTCGTCCCCTTCACTGACGGATTTGGCAAATTATGGCGACTCCTAGCCTTGCCGGGATCCGAAAGGCCCCTGCCCTGGTGCTGACTGTTCTTTGTATACCGCTCCGGTACCGCCGGGTCACCACCCGTCTGCGGTCCTTTCGGCAACCTCCGAGCAATCTCTCCTGCAGACGGTCACCGCCGTCTGCCAACCTTGCTGTCTCAGTCCGGGGCACACACCCGGACCAACTTCAGGCTTCTTGCTGTCACTCTCTCTTGTCACTTCCACTACTGTCATTTGCTCCTTTACCACTTCCTTCTACTCTCAACTCTAACACTCATCTGCCTGGTTTTCCCGCCTCCAGAGCTGTGAACTCCTCGGTGGGCGGAGCCAACCGCCTGGCCCACCCCCTGGTGTGGACACCAGCCCCTGGAGGAAGGCAACAAGGATTTTAGTTTTGACTTCGGTGTACCTGCAGGGAATGTGGGGTGCGTGTGGTGTAGTGGCCTGTGACCCCTGGCTTGGTCAGGGCGTCACACTTAATTGCCAGGGTATGTGAGGAGTAGTTGTGCCTCCTGCATCAGTGTCAGTTTTTCTCTAGGATTGCAGTGTATATACAGTATATTTTCTCCCTAGTGTGGTATATTAAAATTCTATCACCTGAGTTTTACATGTAGTAAATTGCCCATTAAAGGGTTTGTATCAGGACATACAATGCCTTTATAATAAGCCAGCTTATAATCTCAGTCTAGAGCTGTTTAAACACTTATTCCTGTCTTTAGTGGTCTGTAACCAAGGCAACGAGTTATAAACAGAACAAAGAAAATGGTTAATATCTAAAGAACGGCTGAAAATTGTAATAATTAATAAATTGCAAAATTGCTTCTATTTAGGAGCCCTATCTGATAATACCCATTAATGATGTTGGGAAACTCCCTTTTATGCTGATGTCTGAAATTTGCCTCTGTAGTGTCCTCTACAGGGAAAATGTAGTATTACATGGTGGCCACTCAAAGGATAGGGAAATCTTTAAGGGATTTTTTTTAATACACTTTAGGTAAAAAATAATTTATGCAATATATTTTGTACTGATTGGCTTTTACATGCTTTGGTTTCCTGCATTGCTGGCTGCAAAATGAGTTAACTGACAATCTATTAATGAGCTCATTCTGATGGGGAGACTATAACTCTTCTATTTGCTTTTTTTTCTGAATTCTCGTATGCCAATTGATAACCACAGACTGCATCAAAGTTGAGCTGAACTTTGATGTGGTCATAAATAAGCGAGGAGGAGCTCAGTGAAAATTACAAATTCCCCTTTTAGAATGAGCTCACTGATGGATCCTCAGTTAACTCATTCTGCAGCCAGCAACATAGAGCCTATGAGGCGGAAGTAGTCCTTCTGGCCTTTGTTTAAAAAGTTAAATCTTCAACTAGACAGTCTGGAAAATGTGCAAAATATTTCATGGCGGCTCATGGTGGATGATGCATGTGGTGCAAAATATTGCACAGTGGCTCATGGTGGATGATGAACGTGGTGCAAAATATTGCACAGCGGCTCAGGGTGGATTATGCATGTGGGGCAAAATATTGCACAGCGGCTCATGGTGGATGATGCATGTGGTGCAAAATATTGCACAGTGGCTCATGGTGGATGATGAATGTGGTGCAAAATATTGCACAGTGGCTCATGGATGATGAATGTGGTGCAAAATATTGCACAGCGGCTCAGGGTGGATGATGCATGTGGTGCAAAATATTGCACAGCGGCTCATGGTGGATGATGCATGTGGTGCAAAATATTGCACAGTGGCTCAGGGTGGATGATGAACGTGGTGCAAAATATTGCACAGTGGCTCATGGATGATGAATGTGGTGCAAAATATTGCACAGTGGTTCAGAGTGGATGATGCATGTGGTGCAAAATATTGCACAGCGGCTCAGGGTGGATGATGCATGTGGTGCAAAATATTGCACAGCGGCTCATGGTGGATGATGCATGTGGTGCAAAATATTGCACAGCGGCTCAGGGTGGATGATGCATGTGGTGCAAAATTTTGCACAGTGGCTCATGGTGGATGATGAATGCGGTACAAAATATTGCACACTGGCTCATGGTGGATGATGAATGTGGTGCAAAATATTGCTCAGCGGCTTAGGGTGGATGATGCATGTGGTGCAAAATATTGCTCAGGGTGGATGATGCATGTGGTGCAAAATATTGCTCAGGGTGGATGATGCATGTGGTGCAAAATATTGCACAGCGGTTCAGGGTGGATGATGCATGTGGTGCAAAATATTGCACAGCGGTTCAGGGTGGATGATGCATGTGGTGCAAAATATTGCACAGTGGTTCAGGGTGGATGATGCATGTGGTGCAAAATATTGCAAAGCGGTTCAGGGTGGATGATGATTGTGGTGCAAAATATTGCACAGCGGCTCAGGGTGAATGATGTGAATGATGCATGTGGTGCACCTGTAGATGCTTTTGTGTAACCTGACATTTACTTTTTGCCAAAATTGTCCATTGTCACCTCTAAGCCACACCCTTTTCCACTAAACCACACCCAGTTGCCAAATAAGCCACATAAAACGGATAATTATAAAAAAAAAAGCCTAAATGCGCCAAAGTTTCTTGCTTTTTTTTTTTTCCGCAACATCTACCGTGCCCAATTGGCTGTAAGAAAACCGTCTGACAACCATAATGTTCTGCCATATTGTGTGTTTCGCATAATTGGCAGATAAAAACCCAATGGATTCAGAAGGGGCGTGAGCTCCCTGGTAATGTAAAGGTTAACTATGGCGGTGAAAGGTCGGAGGCTGGACATCTGCTATTTATAAGTGGCTGTTGTTGTGTCCCCGTTCGCAGCGGAAGGGACGGGGACGTGAGAGGCAACTTTTTGTTTTATTTTTTTTTCCTAAAGGAAAATTGGAGCTGTGGATGTTTTTGTTTTTTTTTTCCGAGATCAAAAAGACATCTGTTCCCGGCTGGAAATTCCCACCCTGCAAATTACTCTGCGCTTGTGGGGTCAGATTGATGCAAAGAAAACAGTTCGTGTTCAGCTGTGTGAAGGATGTGTCCTTTTTTGGGCGGGGACTAATTTTACTGACCCAAACTTGGAGGCACCCGCGGATTGTGAGAACCACGAGAAGACGGCTCCATCTGCAGGATACACGGCAAGCCGTGTGCCAATGGATCCAAAGAATTCTGGAGTTGTATCAAGTATCACTTTGCGCACCCTTATCACAGATACAAATCCTGGAAATCTAATATTACGAATTGACAGCTTCATAGGGTCTATGCCCCCAGTCAGGTCAGGACCTGCATCTGTATAGGGATCTATGCCCCCAGTCTGGTCGGAACTTGCATCTGTGTAGGGATCTATGTCCCCAGTCGGGTCGGGACCTGCATCTGTATGGAGATCTATGCCCCGCCAGTCGGCTCAGGGCTTATATTTGTATAGGGATCTATGTCCTTCAGTCGGGTCAGGCCCTGTATCTGTATAGGGATCGATGCCCCCACAGTCGGGTCGGGACTTGCATAGTTATAGGGATCTATGCCCCAGTGAGGTCGGGACTTGAATCTGTATAGGGATCTATGCCCCCCTTAGTTGGGACGGGACTTGTATCTGTATAGGCAGTTATGCCCCCGTAGGATCAGGACCTGCATCTGTATAGAGATCTATGCCCACCAGTTGGGTCAGGACCTGCATCTGTATATAGATATATGCCCCCCCCCCCCAGTCAGGTTGGGACTTACATCTGTATAGGGATCTATGGCCCCCCAGTTGATGTCGGGACTTGCATTTGTATAGGGAGTTATGCTCCCCAGTTGGGTCGGAACCTGCATCTGTGTAGGGATCTATGCCCCCCCATTTGGGTCAGGACCTACATCTATATAGGGATCTATGCCCCCCAGTCGGGTCGGGACCTGTATCTTTATAGGGATCTGGTCGTCACTTGCACCTGTATAGGGATCCGGTGGTCACTCGCATCTGTGTAGGGATCGGGTGGTCACTCGCATCTGTATAGGGATCAGGTGGTCACTCGCATCTGTATAGGGATCGGGTGGTCACTCGCATCTGTAAAGGGATCAGGTGGTCACTCGCATCTGTATAGGGATCGGGTGGTCACTCGCATCTGTATAGGGATCAGGTGGTCGCATCTGTGTAGGGATTGGGTGGTCACTCGCATCTGTATAGGGATCGGGTCGGGACTCGCATTTGTGTAGGGATCAGGTCGTCACTTGTATCTATATAGGGATCGGGTCATCGATTGCATCTGTATAGGGATCGGGTCGTCACTTTCATCTGTATAGGGATCGGGTCATCGATTGCATCTGTATAGGGATCGGGTCATCGATTGCATCTGTATAGGGATCGGGTCATCGATTGCATCTGTATAGGGATCGGGTCATTGATTGCATCTGTATAGGGATCGGGTTGGGACTTGCATCTGTATAGGAATCGGGTTGGGACTTGCATCTGTGTAGGAATCGGGTCGGGACTTGCATCTGTGTTGGGATCGGGTCATCGATTGCATTTGTATATGGATCAGAATTTACTTGTTTACCTCTTTCCCATTTTCTCCCCCCCGCAGGGCGCTGGTGTTTGTGGTCCATGGTGCCGGGGAGCATTGCTGTCGATATGACGATCTCGCCCAAATCTTATCCGGCTTAAATTTTTTTGTCTTTGCCCACGACCACGGTAAGTGCCCATCCACAATGAGGAAATGGGAGGAAAAGAGTTAATGCTTGGCAATTACATTTATTCTCTGGAAGAGCCAATGGGGAGCCAGTAAAATCATTTGCTACTATTGTGCGTCCGGTCCACGTTGCTAAGTGAAATGCCATCGGTTTTACGTCTCCATGCAATTTTGTTGGCAAGATAATTATTTTTAACCTGCTGCATCCAGCGCAGCCTTACTGCAGGAAGCCGAGCATTGTAATCAATTAAAATAAAAGCTCAGTCCCTCCAAGCGTTTAACCCATCACAACAATGTAATCACCCGCAAAATGCCTGATTATTCTGCTGCTCCTACTATGTGCAATACCCGAGAACACATCATGGGTTTGTGTGATCCTTGTAGAAGCCTTTTTCCTTTGAACAAATACTATAATACTGCCCCTATGTACAAGAACATAACTACCATAATACTGCCCCCTATGTACAAGAATATAACTACTATAATACTGCCCCCTATGTACAAGATTATAACTACTATAATACTGCCCCCTATGTCCAGGAATATAACTACTATAATACTGCCCCTATGTACAAGAATATACCTACTATAATACTGCCCCTATGTACAAGAATATAACTACTATAATACTGCCCCATATGTACAAGAATATAACTACTATAATACTGCCCCATATGTACAAGAACATAACTACTATAATATTGCTCCTATGTACAAGAATATACTATAATACTGCCCCATATGTACAAGAATATACCTACTATAATACTGCCCCATATGTACAAGAATATAACTACTATAATACTGCCCCATATGTACAAGAATATATCTACTATAATACTGCCCCTATGTACAAATATATAGCTACTATAATACTGCCCCTATGTACAAATATATAGCTACTATAATACTGCCCCTATGTACAAGAATATAACTACTATAATACTGCCCCTATGTACAAGAATATAACTACTATAATACTGCTCCTATGTACAAGAATATAACTACTATAATACTGCCCCCTATGTACAAGAATATAACTACTATAATACTGCCCCCCTATGTACAAGAATATAACTACTATAATACTGCCCCTATGTACAAGAATATAACTACTATAATACTGCCCCCTATGTACAAGAATATAACTACTATAATACTGCCCCCTATGTACAAGAATATAACTACTATAATACTGCCCCTATGTACAAGAATATAACTACTATAATACTGCCCCTATGTACAAGAATATAACTACTATAATACTGGACCTTTAAGAGATTTACACACCATCTCGCACTTAACCCTTTCCTACCCTAGAAGCTTGTTACAATTATACTGATGTGACTTCTCTGGAGAAATATGTTTTCTGCAATAATGTGGAGCTTAATTCCTTCCTGTCCGAGGTTTCTTGGGACCTTTTTGAAGTGCCTTATTTTTTTTGCAGAATTGTTGGAAAACCCGTCTGCTAACAAGCTCCGCATGAATCATTCTAGATTGTTTTGTGAATAAAGTCATTACACCCTCAAAGGGAAAAACACCTAATATGATAATTACTTGTTAACGGTTTCCAATTCTCAGTCCACTGTTTTGGGGGGGAAAGTTTCAAAAACGGTAAACTTTTTCTTGCCTTAATTTAATGGGTATGAGAAACAACAGCGCCACCCTTGTCAGTAGGATGTGTCTGGTATTGCAGTCCGGCCACCAATAAAATGAATGCAAGCTGTGATACTGGACGTGGCTAACTCTGATCACGGCATTTCATTTTAACCCCTTAGATGCTGCAGTCAATAGCAGCCACATGTTGCCGATGAGTTACGACAGCCATTGGCAGAATCACTAATTTAGTTAGTTCCATAAAGTTTATTATTGTTTATAAATTAAATGTTGCCATTAATTAAAGCCCTTCTAATGTGTAGACCGGAACATAGAAAAGTCTTGGCTTATTAAAGACAGAAATTTAAAAGATAAACGCAACTAAAAAAAAATTGGTCTCGTCATTTAAATTCTGGGGGGCGCAGTCATTTTAGATGGGGAATAATAAACTTTTGTGGATACAAGAACTCTCCCTTTTTTGCTTCGGTCTGTGGTTACATTGTAGCTCCAGACTTTTATAATTACAGATCGCTTCTTTTCTAATGATCACCAGTGTCGGGACTGAGAGAAAGTAAATGTGGGTGTGAGGCGGCTGGAAATGACGGGGCAGCTGGAAATGACGGGGCGGCTGGAAATGACGGCCAGTGGACACTTTTACTTGACTCCCTACACTCCTGGAGGAGTATAAACTCAGACTTGCTTGTCTTAGACATTGATACAGTACAGGTTTTGCATTGTGGCACCAGATCTTCCCTTTACGTTGCTTATAACATGGGTGTAATGCCCGTGCAGGTGAGCAGGGAGTGGACTCATTGGGCCACAGCACATGGATGGGCTTGACCATGGTTTCTCACCATGGACACTGACAGTCACTGATATGGTAGGTGCAGCAGGGATGACTGATGCAGCAGGCTCGGCCGATATGGAACAATGCAAAAGCGTCCGGTACAGCGGGCTTGACTGATAGGATACAATGCAGCAGCGTCCGGTATAGCAGACTTCGCTGATAGAATACAATGCAGCAGCGTCCGGTATAGCAGACTTTGCCGATAGGATACGATGCAACATCTGGTATAGCGGTCTTGGCCAGTAGTATACGATGCAGCAGCAGCCGGTATAGCAGACTTGGCTGATAGGGTATGATGAATCAGCAGCCGATATAGCAGACTTGGCCAATAGGATACAATGCAGCAGCCGGTATAGCAAATTTGACCGATAGGATACGATACAGCAGCGGCCTGTATAGCAGACTTGGCTGATAGGATACGATGCAGCCGTGGCCAGTGTAGCTGACGTGGCCAATAGAATACGATGCAGCACCCGGTATAGTGGACTTCACCGACAGGGTACGATGCAGCAGCGGCCTGTATAGCAGACTTGGCTAATAGGATACGATGCAGCAACAGCCGGTATAGCAGACTTGGCCAATAGGATACGATGCAGCAGCGGACGTTATAGCAGACTTGGCCAGCGGATGCGTTCGGTATTGGAACACAGAATGGTATTAGCAATGTGGAACACAGCACTCAACAGCTGCAGCACTAAGGTACCTGAAAACTAGCAATGTATAGATCACATTGCTCAGGCACCTCTCTTAAGGGGAAAGTGCCTTAAACACCTGATTCCTCTCAGCCACCGACTGAGAGGTACTTCCAGCTTAGAGCAGGCCCTTAAAGACAAGGTGCGTACATGTGCACGCCCTAAGAGCACGTCCAGGAGGCCTGTGCTGTGCATGCAGGCCCCAGGAGGCGATGGCAGGGACAGGGGATAAAGCAGCCACCACTGAGGAGCTATGAAGTTGAGAATGTCGGCGTCCCAGCTGGGAGACGGGAGCAGGACAGTGCGGGGACGCCGGTAAGGGCGTTACAATTGGTGTGGAGGTCCTAATCTTTGAGTTATGGTCTTTTGGTAGTTTCATTTGTCTACAGAATTGGGTTTGCAGGCTGAGTTTTTCAACCACCCCCCCACCACATGTCTACGCCAATACATAGCATTTTTGGAAAATTCTTAGTCTTCCTTGATGCAAACATCTAAGCCTGGAAGTGAAGTCACAAGCGCCATGTTCTGGAGGAAACAGTGGGAAAATCAGAGTTGGGTTAACAGATGGTGGAGGACTCTGCGGACCTGGTGTATTAGCAGTGACATCGGCGGTGCTTGTCTCCCAGCCAAGACGCACGGCACCGGCAGTATGCTGCTCTGTAGGGAGCCAGATATTAATACAGATACCAACAGTTCACCATCCAATAAGGAGGATCCTCCGGCTGGCGCTGTCTCTTTTCTATATTTACTAAACTGACATCGCATGGCAAGGCTGCCAGGGATCCCGGGATGGTGCCAGAGACAGACAAGCCAACTAGCTATCATGAAGAAGAGCGTTAATATGGTCTAGCCATGTTTCAACCATAACTTTTAACTCCTCATTGCCTGAAGCCTATATAATCAGTGCATGGCTATTTTTTCATAGCATGGGTGTGAATACTTGTGTATGACTCCTTTGTATGGCTTGTGCGATTGCAGGTTTGTACAAAAGCCATACCTATTTGCTCATCCATGGGCTGTGACTTGAATAGTAAAAAGGGGGCCTTATAGAAAAAAATATAAATGGGACCTCCTTTATAGTGCTGGGTTTTACAACCTTGGACAGTGGGACCTGCAAAATTATTCTAGGATTCCTACTCAGGGTCTCACCACTTTGTGGGACCAATCGATCCTGGTCCCCCTCTCTGGAATGGCTCCACTGCAATCTGGTGTGTCCATATGGTACATACTCCCTAATCTATGGTCATCATGGTATATAGGTTGGTGGAGGGCTCTAGACTAAGGGAATTTGGTAAGATCTGTAGCTTTTGGGGTGCAGAGGTAGCGGTCTCAGGGGTCCCAAAGACCACTCTGGCACAAAAGAAGCAAACAGTCCTTTAAATGGACACCTGATAGGTGGAAGAACCTAATACACATTTTGTGGTTCAAGATAAACTGTTTTACATTGTTATGAGATTTGGTGAATTGGGTTCGGATATTGTAAATTTAATTTGGTCTTTAGTCAGTTGGGGATTCCAGCGTTGAGTGGGGTATGGCCAAGGTGAGTTAGGAGGATGGATGCGTTGAGTTGGGGAGTGGAAGTCCTCTTTGAGTTGGGGAGGAAGGCTGCTTTGAGTTGAGGGGAAGGGATGACAGCATTGAGTTGACTGGGTGGATGTCCACGTTGAGTTGAGGGGGTGGATGGCCTCGTTAAGTTGAGGGGGTGGATGGGCTCGTTGAGTTGGGGGGAGGGATGGCCATATAAAGGGTGTGGCCTTTTCGAGTTGGGGGGTGGATGGCCTCGTTGAGCTGGGGAGAGGGATAGCCTCGTTGAGTTGGGGACAGGGATGGCCTCGTTGAGTTGGGGGAAAGCTGGTCATACAAAGCTTGGGTGGATGGCCCATCGAGTTGGGCGGGATGGCCGTGTCGAGTTGGGGGGATGGCCACGTAGCGTTGGGGGAGGGATGGCCATATAAAGCTGGTGGGGATGGCCGCGTAGACTTGGCGAGTAGTAAATTGACTCCATATTCTCTCCAAACGTTCTAGAAAGTCTCTTCTTAAACACTGGTTCATAAATAGGGGATCCATCCCTGCAGAGTGATATCCAAATGCCATTATGGAGCCTGGAAATGCATTGTTACTACTCTAGTGCAGGGATGATGGCAGCCTTATGGGATGTCACCGGCATTTCTTAGGATCTGACATACCCAGGTCGTTCTGTTTTCACCTCTAATCCTTATTTCCGAAGTTCCTAGCAACCCAGATCTTGTAGAAGCTTCTAATCGCGGAATGACATATTACAAGGCTTCTTGTAGGGCTTTTAAAGCCTTGAAAGCGCGAACTCCAAGATCAGCTGTCTGCCAGCCGCAGTGGTCACACTTAATAGCATGTCTATGGGCAGAAGATGACAATTTCTGCTCTGTTTCCATAAACAGCCGCCGTCTAATAAATGTAAAAACTACTTGTGACTGCAGCAGCAGATGGATAATAATCCATCAACAGAAGAAAAAAAAAAAAAAAGGAACATGGGATTAACTCTTCGGTAGCTGCATGGCTGGCAGACACAAGTGGGGGAGTATAATCTGCTGACATTCTCTCTGCTGCAACATTTCGCTCTAAATAACAGATAAACCTTTCCTTTTGAAGGATTTTTTTTTATTGTGTCTTTTCCTTTGATCTGCCCTTGCAATTATAATTCTTACTTATTAACTGAGGATTGCAATTCAGTTTTGCTCAGGATTCAAAGGGGAATGGAGGAGATACAAATACGTGGAGGGTGGCGGCGTTCTGCACCCGTGCCATGATCTGGGCGGATTTGCAGTGAGACCCAATAATACCGCTATTTGTGGTCAATCCTATTGCACATCTATGTTGTAGCTCTTCAGTTACTCCATATATTACATAGAGCTCTTAACCTAAAGTCCTACCGGAAGTGAGGGGAGAGCAGGTGCTATGAGGGTCTTTGAAGCGTGGGTGACCCAATGACTAAATGAGGATCTAGCTACTTCCTATTCCCAGAGGAAGGAGACGTCTGGTATTATTAGCTGATGTTGGAAGAAGGTACATGTTCATTGAGTAAAATGAACCCAGTTCCAGTGGTCCACGAATGCTGGTCCAGAGCCCTGCAGACTGCCTTTTTATCTGCCAGTATACCTTGCTCCTTTTCTGATTAGTAGACATGACACGGCATGATCATTGTGGCTCACTGCACATGTGAAGCCTGGGTGACCCAGTGACTAAATGAGGATCTAGCTACTTCCTGTTCCCAGAGGAAGGAGCCGTCTGGTATTTTTAGCTGATGTTGGAAGACTGTACATGTTCATTGAGCAACATGAACCCATTTCCAGTGGTCCATGGATGCTGGTCCCGAGCCCTGCGGACCTCCTTTAACCTGCCGGCATGCCTTACTCGTTTTCTGATTAGTAGACATGGCACAACATGATCGTTTTGGCTCAATGCACGTGTGATGCAGCCAACTGGTGAACACAGCCCGAAGAGGGCCCCTGTGAAGGAACAATATATGGGCCCTTTGCAGCCCAAGAGCCATCATAATGCAAAATTGCACCTGCTTTGGTGGTAGAAATAGGCCTCCTCAGCTCTTGGGCCCCTGGTTGCACCAGGCCCTTTCAGTTCAATAACTCGTCAACATGCACAATTCCGCCTGCTTTGGAGGTAATAGTGGCCCTCCGCCCGCTTGGACCCCTGTGAAGCTGCACCAATGATATGTTCGCCCCTGACGCAGCCAATGGAAAAGGTCCTGCAAAACATTTGGCTCAACACTAACCCATTCCCATTCCTCCTTTCCACGTCCATATATTTCCATGGTCCATTCCGTTGAAGAGGATAGTCTGCCCCATGGTGGCACATTGAATAGTCTTGTCCACGCAACATTGGCACGTGTCTTTGCACCCCTTCTAATTACTCAAAAATGACCCCAAAAAGTCCACATTCTAGCAGTGGACTAGGACTATATTTTGCCGGTGCTCCATTTCTGAAGAATTTCATTCCAAGGCTTCTACATGAATATGGATTTATAACCGTGCCTCGTCCTCGCCTTCTCCAAATCTCTTCTATCGCTTCGGTAATTGTGTCTCAGGATTCTTTACGGCGTCCACGGGGACCCCCTAACATGATCCGTCTCCTCGTTGTGAGACTGTGGCCTGTGGCGGGAAAGCTTTAGTCCGGGCTCGTGTGTCTGAGCACATCAGGGAGCTTAGAGCCGGCTGATAAATGGCCCTTTGTTAATTGGCGGATATTATAAAACCCGTAATGAAATGTAATCACATTAAGTCAAGTTCAAAAGTTTGCACGTCGCAATGTCGCTGGTTGCCAAGACAGATTCAATTTTCTACATTGCTGCAGAAAATGGCTGCGTGGGGGCGTCTTGGTTGCGTGTCCGAGGGGTTAAGGTATGGGGTTGCAGAAACTTCATGGAGGGAGGGCGAGATGTATATTTCTATGTAAATTGCTCCAAATGTATCAAGATTTAGCTTCTTTGGTGCATATGACGCGCCCATGGGGTCCGAAGGGTTACTCGTCACCGGGCCGGTTCAGGGGGTGGGATGTCACAGCGGCTAGGCCCGGTTCAGTGACCCCGGTGGTGTCCAATAAATGGGGGATGATGAAGGGGATTGTAGTTATTCATGACGCCACCTGTGCTGTGCGGCTAAAATAGGAGCCGCCGCTGCAGGTGGTTTCCTCTGGGGGCAGATGGTAGCGCAGCTCGGTTGGTACAGCTCTCCACAGGCAGCGCTCAGGCCCCGGGGAGGTTGGGAGTAGTAATAATCTTTCAGCGGAGCGCAGGGTTGGAGGCGGTGAAAGGGAGCGACACAGGGGTTGCAATCAAAGTTCTTTACTCACTGAATTGTCACCACCTTTGGACTGCCGGACTCCGCTGTCAGGGCTCCAGATGATCCCGGATAGTTCAGAGGTCAGAACCGGTGTTTCTTTCAGTGAGTCCTTCCTCCCTGAGCTGTGTTGTGAGTCCCTGCAGCTTGAAGCTTCGCTGGGACCCGAGTCCTTGGATTGGTTCCGTTCCCGTCCCATATAGCAGGCAGCGCGAGACCTTTCCTGGTGCCGCTCTTGTGTCACGACTCCTGGCTCTATATGCTGCTGTGCCCCGGGATCTGTGTGTGGGCCAGAAGACTTGAAATCCTCTGTCCGGTGGATTCTGCTGGTGGGACGTGCAGTGCCCACCAGCCTAGGGCTTCGCGCCCTGAAGAGTGCGCCGGTCCTGAGGGAGCTATGGCGCAGCTCTCCCTCCACGACCATCCTCTCTCCACTCCTCCCTTGTTCCTTGTCACTGACTGACTGACTGAGTGTGTGTGTGTGTCTCGCTTTACTGCCCATTGTGTCGCTCCACACCCCAGCTTGCTGAACTAGTGGGCAGAAGGTTCCATACCTTGTGGTGGCCATCCCATCACCCTACCCTAGCCCAGTCCCAGTGGGAGGGCATTTGACTGTTGTGTGGGTTGTGGTGGTTACCTGCAATGACCTCCTCCGTACCCGGTATGAATACATGGAATAAATGGCGCTATAATAATAATGCTGCACCTGTGGTGAGGTGCAGTTCCCTGTGGCGACTGAAAACTCAGGGGCGCCACACATACATGATCAAGATTAAAAATGATGCATGCGCTGTTACATCAGCCATGGTGGCATCTATCACTACACAACCTTTCTGTTGCCTACCTGTTCCCTTGCAGAGAATTATGACAATGTCCCCCATCCCAAAAATACGGTCATGTGAACAGCCTCATAGACTATAAGGGGTACGTTGTCTGTTGGGTAAAAATGGACATCTGGATGAAAACGGAAGGATCGCTCCTCACACCTGATGGCTGATGTCAAAAACTTTCCAACATTGCAGTTTACAAATCGGACGTGTCTGGCAGAATTAAGCCTCCGTGCACACATGCAGAAATCCTGTCTGATCTTGTCCCATCATGGAGCACAGACGCCTGTGTCAGGTGCACAGAACAGCTCAGCTGTGGTATAGCAGGTGCCCGAGTGCCATGTGCGCGGATACTGACGTTGCAGGCCGGACTCCTATCACTTTATAGGCTGCACAGTGTGATCTGTTCTCATCTCATTACATGTAATAAATCACATCCCGGCTCCCTGATTACATTACTGCTCACCACTTCCACCGCAGCACTGGAGCCCGGCCGAGGTCAGTACATACAGACGTTTTCCTATTACCACTAATGCTCTTAATTAACTACTTGTGTTTTTTTAAAATAAACTTTTTAAAATTCACATTTTAATTTTCTTCATTTCTGAGCTGCACTCACTATTCTGCTGGTGCAGTCACTGTGTACATACATTACATTACTTATCCTGTACTGATCCGGAGTTACATCCTATATTATACACCAGAGCTGCACTCACTATTCTGCTGGTGCAGTCACTGTGTACATACATTACATTACTTATCCTGTACTGATCTTGAGTTACATCCTGTATTATACTCCAGAGCTGCACTCACTATTCTGCTGGTGCAGTCGCTGTGTACATACATTACATTACTTATCCTGCACTGGTCCTGAGTTACATCCTGTATTATACCCCAGAGCTGCACTCACTATTCTGCTGGTGCAGTCACTGTGTACATACATTACACTACTGATCCTTTACTGATCCTGAGTTACAGCCTGTATCATACTCCAGAGCTGCACTCACTATTCTGCTGGTGCAGTCACGGTGTACGTACATTACATTACTTATCCTGTACTGATCCTGAGTTACATCCTATATTATACACCAGAGCTGCCCTCACTATTCTGCTGGTGCAGTCGCTGTGTACATACATTACATTACTTATCCTGCACTGGTCCTGAGTTACCTCCTGTGTTATACCCCAGAGCTGCACTCACTATTCTGCTGGTGCAGTCACTGTGTACATACATTACATTACTTATCCTGTACTGATCCGGAGTTACATCCTATATTATACCCCAGAGCTGCACTCACTATTCTGCTGGTGCAGTCACTGTGTACATACATTACATTACTTATCCTGTACTGATCCGGAGTTACATCCTATATTATACCCCAGAGCTGCACTCACTATTCTGCTGGTGCAGTCGCTGTGTACATACATTACATTACTTATCCTGTACTGATCCGGAGTTACATCCTATATTATACCCCAGAGCTGCACTCACTATTCTGCTGGTGCAGTCGCTGTGTACATACATTGCATTACTTATCCTGTATTATACTCCAGAGCTGCACTCTTCTTTTTTTCTTGTGTTTTTAGAGTTAAGGTGTACATAGACAGTTATTAAGGTAATTATATTCTGTACCATGGTGCCCGGGTTCTTTACTTTCCCTTAGTACAGTTTTGCTCGTGTCTTCGCTTCGCACAGAACGTTCCGCGGTGACTGCAGAGACGGACAATCTGGCTGCGCTGTGTATTACCGCAGTTGGTGCTGACCGAGACAGAACTCGCCATGGAGAAGCCGACTTACTAGACTCGTTACAGCGGCTCATTAAACGAGCAGGGAGTCGTTTGTGCATCGTCAACTGTTTTATATCATTTGGGATCATTATTCTTGCTGTTTACGTATTAACCCTTGTCGTACGTGGCTGTTGCTGTTATTGCAGAAGTCCAGGATCCTACTAATACAACATCAGATTTCCTTGGTGCCAAGTTCTCCATAGACTTTAACGGAGACTTAAAGAATAGCCGAGCAAGAGGCTTCTGCGCAATAGAAGGGAATTCAACTTTATTACCATATACCTAAGGCTATGGTTTAATTCTCTTAAAGGGGTTGTCCAGAATTGGAAATACCTGGCACTTTCACACCTGCCCACCCACAAGTTGTGACTGGTATTGCACTCCGCTCTATTTGCTTCAATGGAGCTGAACTGCAAAACCAGTAACTAGAAGTGCAGGACCGTCAGTTACACGTGACAACAATGACCTGGCTTTTCTAGACTCCAGAATGAAAGTGATATTGACACATCCAGTCACCAGAAAGCTGCCGGCCCCAGTTGGGTGATGGATATGGCAATCACTGGGTGTATGGAAAGTTCTGCCGTGAAAACTTATGCAAGAAAGTTTAGTAAAAGTTTTTCCAAAGTGATTCCTCCCCGTCCGATTACTAAATGATTCATCTAAAAAGCCGCCGTCCCCAAAAGAGTGATGAATGTGGAGTCACTGGGAGTCAGAAAACTTTCCAAAACTTTAAAGAAACTTTTCATGTGTCTTAGGCTGCTTTCACACTACGTTTTTTTTTAACATGCGTCCTGAATGTTTTTTTTAATGCAAAAACGGATCCAGTGCAAATGCATTTTTTCATTTCAATACATTTGCAATGGACTCGCGTCAACATGCGTTCACCTGCGTTTGCGTGCGTTATAGTGAGGATCCAGCGACTTGCAGTTTTTTAACTTTATTCAAAAACGCTACTTGTAGCATTTTTGAGCTGCGTCCAAATACTGCAAATTGCTGTATCCTGACTATACTGCACGCAAACGTATGTGAACGCTGGCATGCTGATAGACAGGATCCTGTTGGCCAGAAACCAGCCTGGTGTGATCAGTCTCTCTCCCCCTCTCTCCTATCTTCACTCTCCTCTCTTTTTTTTCTCTCTCTCTCTCTCCTCTTTTCGCTCTCCTCTCACGCTCTCCTCGCTCTGCTCTCCTCGCTCTCCTCTTTCGCTGTCCTCGCTCCCCTCTCTCGCTCTCCTCGCTCTCCTCGCTCTCCTCTCTCGCTCTCCTCTCTCGCTCTCCTCTCTCGCTCTCCTCTCTCGCTCTCCTCTCTCGCTCCCCTCTCTCGCTCTCCTCGCTCCCCTCTCTCGCTCCCCTCTCTCGCTCTCCTCTCTCGCTCTCCTCTCTCGCTCTCCTCTCTCGCTCTCCTCTCTCGCTCTCCTCTCTCGCTCTCCTCTCTCGCTCTCCTCTCTCGCTCTCCTCTCTCGCTCTCCTCTCTCGCTCTCCTTTCTGTCTGTCCTCTCTCTGTCCTCCTCCCTCTCTTGCGCCCTCTCTCTTGCGCCCTCTCTCTTGCGCCCTCTCTCTTGCGCCCTCTCTCTTGCGCCCTCTCTCTTGCGCCCTCTCTCTCGCGCCCTCTCTCTCGCGCCCTCTCTCTCGCGCCCTCTCTCTCGCGCCCTCTCTCTCGCGCCCTCTCTCTCGCGCCCTCTCTCTCGCGCCCTCTCTCTCGCGCCCTCTCTCTCGCGCCCTCTCTCTCGCGCCCTCTCTCTCGCGCCCTCTCTCTCGCGCCCTCTCTCTCGCGCCCTCTCTCTCGCGCCCTCTCTCTCGCGCCCTCTCTCTCGCGCCCTCTCTCTCGCGCCCTCTCTCTCGCGCCCTCTCTCTCGCGCCCTCTCTCTCGCGCCCTCTCTCTCGCGCCCTCTCTCTCGCGCCCTCTCTCTCGCTCTCCTCTCTCTCTCTCTCGCTCTCCTCTCTCTCTCGCTCTCTCGCTCGCTCTCCTCTCTCTCTCGCTCGCTCTCCTCTCTCTCTCGCTCGCTCTCCTCTCTCGCTCTCCTCTCTCTCGCTCGCTCTCCTCTCTCTCGCTCTCCTCTCTCTCTCTCTCGCTCTCCTCTCTCTCTCTCTCGCTCTCCTCTCGCTCTCCGCTCTCTCTCTCTCTCGCTCTCCGCTCTCTCTCTCTCTCGCTCTCCTCTCTCTCTCTCGCTCTCCTCTCGCTCTCCGCTCTCTCTCTCTCTCGCTCTCCGCTCTCTCTCTCTCTCGCTCTCTGCTCGCTCTCTCGCTCTCCTCTCTCTCGCTCGCTCTCCTCTCTCTCGCTCTCCTCTCTCTCTCTCTCGCTCTCCTCTCTCTCTCTCGCTCTCCTCTCGCTCTCCGCTCTCTCTCTCTCTCGCTCTCCGCTCTCTCGCTCTCTCGCTCTCTGCTCGCTCTCTCGCTCTCCTCTCTCTCTCTCGCTCTCTCTCCGCTCTCTCTCTCGCTCTCCGCTCTCTCTCTCGCTCTCCTCTCTCGCTCTCCTTTCTCTCTCTCGCTCTCCGCTCTCTCTTGCTCTCCACTCTCTCTCTCGCTCTCCTCTCTCTCTCTCTCTCGCTCTCCTCTCTCTCTCTCGCTCTCCTCTCTCTCTCTCGCTCTCCTCTCTCTCGCTCTCGCTCTCCTCTCTCTCGCTCTCGCTCTCCTCTCTCTCGCTCTCGCTCTCCTCTCTCTCGCTCTCGTCTCTCTCTCTCGCTCTCGTCTCTCTCTCTCGCTCTCGTCTCTCTCTCTCGCTCTCGTCTCTCTCTCGCTCTCGTCTCTCTCTCTCGCTCTCGTCTCTCTCTCTCGCTCTCGCTCTCGCTTTCCTCCTTCCTCCTTCCTCTTTTTCCTTTTTCCTCTATCCCCTCTATCCCCTTCAGTTGCCCTCACTTCCGATCACATGACTCCAATGCCCGTCCATACACTTCAAGTGACAGGATTCTATAAAATAACACGTGTTTCTCTTTGCAAAAACAGGATCCGCTTTTGCAGCAAAAAAAACGTTCATGAGGCATGTTAAAAAAACGTAGTGTGAAAGCAGCCTTAATCCTTTCCTGTGACCCACTAAACGCCCTCTTCCTAGAATCAATTATCCCGGTTAATATTAAATATACAGTTACTTTCTCGTCACGGGAGCGGCGGAAACATCAATCCTTTGTCAATGATTATATGTGGACTTTGGACGGTGACACTTTTTCTTTTGTTTATAAATATTCTTAGAATTTCACCTTCATAAATATAAATATTCAGATCTAAAAGATACATATTATTTCAATAGAGGGATAAGGAGACATCAAGTACCTTGGATCCACGTATCTCTGGATATCGGACATACGGAATATTTTACGTAGTGTGATCCTTGGCGCCCGCTCATTTGTGAATTTCTTTTTATTGACGTGTATTGCTCAATTTTTAACTAGAAAGGTCTGCAGATAAAAAAAACAAGTTCTGTTCTAAATTACCTCCAGCGGCGTTTAAGGTCATCCGAGACCCTTTAATAAAAAATAAAAATATGTAACTGTACCTCTTCCATCATGGTATATGACATAGGGGTCCAGGTGCGACCCTTGTGTGGTCACCGAGCTTTGAGGTCATGTTCCCACGTAGCCTAAATGTTGCATTTCCCCCCCAACACCCCCCCCCACTGCATCTATTTTGAGCGATTTTTAATTTTAATTTTTGGTTATTAAAAAGGTCAGAAGCAAAATTCATGGGCATGTGTAAAGTGAAATGTAGAAACATAACAGCATATTAGAGTTCAGCACAAGCAATTATTATATACGAAGTATCAACATTACCACAATGCAAGGTAAACCATACCCATAATCAGATTATACCATGCACAGCCCAGAGGGATAGCAGCAAGAAGGTCCTCCGATACCTGGACCCCGACGTACGTTTCACAATCTATTTACAATATGATCATTTCCCCCCTGATGATGATATACTCCATCTCCTGATGTTATAAATGCTATGTGCAACATGTGAGTGCTATATATACCTGCAGGTTTCTTTACTTTCTCACTCTTTCACCTTTTTGTAAACGCTGCTAGGGCATTGTGCAATATACTGTGTGTGCTTTATACATCTGTGGTTTTAACCCTGTGTTTTCACATTGCACTCTTTATTTATAGGAATGTGCTACCATATACTTTGTCTATACGACCATGATTATATTTTTTCATGTTAATGACACATATTCTATGTGTTTTGGAGCACTTGCTTTGTTTGCTCTGGCCACATGTGGAATTTGATTGTACCTTACTATGATAATTGCTTGTACTGAACTCTAATATGGTGTTATGGTTCTACATTTCTCTTTACACATGCCCATGAATTGTGCTGCTGACCTTTTTGTGCCAGTCTTAATAACCTAAAATTAAAATTACTTTTGCACTTTACTCTGTTTTTGCCCCCCTTGTTTTTCTTTTAACATTTCACTCTGTGCGTATAAAGGTGCTGCAGAATCGTTCATTTTTGGTGCATTTTTTGTCTTATGGGAACCTGAAAAACGCATTGAAAAAACACAAATTTGCACCAAAAATGCATAAAAAAAATGGAACAATCAGAACAGATTATTTCGCTTTTTTGATGCAAACTCAATATGCACCAAAAATGCACTAAAAAATGTAACAATCCTAACAGATTATTGCATATTTTGGTGCGGACTCCTGTAGACAAAATGGAATGGATAAAACATCAATTTTGCAAACTGTTAGATGACGTTAGAGTCCTGCACGGTGCAGCGCAGGGGACCTCGTATAATCAGGTTTATTCGGGGGTTACATAACTGTGATATGTATATAGAATGGGATGTTTGCGTTTAGTTCACCATTATTCTTAGTTGTCATTTCTGGCTAATTTGCAGTCTGAGCCTTCAGCGGGTGCTGCGGATTAATTAGCACATACTTATCATCTCTCGTTATAGATTTTGCAGGTGTAAGCTTTACCACTGAATATTTACAGAAGTTGTCAAAACTTTCATCAAAAACTAAATATGGAAAATGAGCTGTAACTGGATTTATTTAACATAAAGTTCAGCTTCTATATAATATGATGACGCTGTAATGAGGTATTTATTGTCAACTCCAAATATAAAGATCATTAGGAAAATGTAACACTGTGAAAGTCTGTGCTGGTTATTATCTTACTATATGGTTAGAATGATGAGCGCTCGGATCTCTGATGCAAATCCCCTGCATAGATGTAGTAAGTGACGGAATTAAAATTCCTTCTGCTGCCGTCCCCACTAGGGGGAGCTCAAAGTGTAAATGGACTATAAAACAGAACTGCAAATTCTTTGGAAATGTCCTCTAAAATCACAGGAAGATGGAAGACCACTCAGACTCCTAGGGGATTGTGAAATCCTCTAGACACCCCACCCTGACTTCAGATCCTCACCTCTCCTCTCTCTCCGCACCTCTCCTCTCTCTCCGCACCTCTCCTCTCTCTCCGCACCTCTCCTCTCTCTCCGCACCTCTCCTCTCTCTCCGCACCTCTCCTCTCTCTCCGCACCTCTCCTCTCTCTCCGCACCTCTCCTCTCTCTCCGCACCTCTCCTCTCCCTCCGCACCTCTCCTCTCCCTCCGCACCTCTCCTCTCCCTCCGCACCTCTCCTCTCCCTCCGCACCTCTCCTCTCCCTCCGCACCTCTCCTCTCCCTCCGCACCTCTCCTCTCCCTCCGCACCTCTCCTCTCCCTCCGCACCTCTCCTCTCCCTCTGCACCTCTCCTCTCCCTCTGCACCTCTCCTCTCCGCACCTCTCCTCTCCGCACCTCTCCTCTCCGCACCTCTCCTCTCCGCACCTCTCCTCTCCGCACCTCTCCTCTCTCTCTCTGCACCTCTCCTCTCTCTCTCTGCACCTCTCCTCTCTCTCTCTGCACCTCTCCTCTCTCTCTCTGCACCTCTCCTCTCTCTCTCTGCACCTCTCCTCTCTCTCTCTGCACCTCTCCTCTCTCTCTCTGCACCTCCCCTTTCCGCACCGCTCCTCCCCTCTCCGCACCGCTCTTCCCCTCTCCGCACCGCTTCTCCCCTCTCCTCACCGCTTCTCCCCTCTCCTCACCGCTTCTCCCCTCTCCTCACCGCTTCTCCCCTCTCCTCACCGCTTCTCCCCTCTCCTCACCGCTTCTCCCCTCTCCTCACCGCTTCTCCCCTCTCCTCACCGCTCCTCCCCTCTCCTCACCGCTCCTCCCCTCTCTGCACCGCTCCTCTCTCTCCGCACTTCTCCTCTCCACACCTCTCCTCCATGCTGTGCTCTCTTCTGCAAACAATGAAGTCAAAGACAAGTCAGGCAAGCTGCAGAAGTGAGGACAGGTGGAGGTCTGGAAAGTCTGGTTTATTATTTACAAAGTCTGGGCTTGGGTCTATACTTATTTAGAGGTCTATTGGGTCTTTTTTATTTATATGTTCTGGTTTTGGGGTCTTTACCAATTTAGGGGTCTAGTCAGGGGTTTGTATTGAGCCTACAGTGGTGTCTCTATTTATTTAAAGGGCCTTGTCTTGGTTCTTTATTCATTTGGGGTCTATATTTATTTAGGGGGCCTGGTCTGCAATTGGTATTTATGAGACCCTGGTCTGGGATCGGTATTTATTTAGCAGGCCTTGTCTTGGGTCTCTCTCTATTCAGGGGGCCTACGGTAGTTTGGAATCTGTTTTTATTTAGTGTGTCTGGTCTGCGACCTGTTTTTTTGTTAGGGGGCCTGCATTGGAATCTATATTTAGAGGGCCCGGACTGGGCTCTGTAGTTGGAGAGGGCCCGGACTGGGCTCTGTAGTTGGAGAGGGCCCGGACTGGGCTCTGTAGTTGGAGAGGGCCCGGACTGGGCTCTGTAGTTGGAGAGGGCCCGGACTGGGCTCTGTAGTTGGAGAGGGCCCGGACTGGGCTCTGTAGTTGGAGAGGGCCCGGACTGGGCTCTGTAGTTGGAGAGGGCCCGGACTGGGCTCTGTAGTTGGAGAGGGCCCGGACTGGGCTCTGTAGTTGGAGAGGGCCCGGACTGGGCTCTGTAGTTGGAGAGGGCCCGGACTGGGCTCTGTAGTTGGAGAGGGCCCGGACTGGGCTCTGTAGTTGGAGAGGGCCCGGACTGGGCTCTGTAGTTGGAGAGGGCCCGGACTGGGCTCTGTAGTTGGAGAGGGCCCGGACTGGGCTCTGTAGTTGGAGAGGGCCCGGACTGGGCTCTGTAGTTGGAGAGGGCCCGGACTGGGCTCTGTAGTTGGAGAGGGCCCGGACTGGGCTCTGTAGTTGGAGAGGGCCCGGACTGGGCTCTGTAGTTGGAGAGGGCCCGGACTGGGCTCTGTAGTTGGAGACGGCCCGGACTGGGCTCTGTAGTTGGAGACGGCCCGGACTGGGCTCTGTAGTTGGAGAGGGCCCGGACTGGGCTCTGTATTTGGAGAGGGCCCGGACTGGGCTCTGTAGTTGGAGAGGGCCCGGACTGCGCTCTGTAGTTGGAGAGGGCCCGGACTGGGCTCTGTAGTTGGAGAGGGCCCGGACTGGGCTCTGTATTTGGAGAGGGCCCGGACTGGGCTCTGTATTTGGAGAGGGCCCGGACTGGGCTCTGTATTTGGAGAGGGCCCGGACTGGGCTCTGTAGTTAGAGACGGCCCGGACTGGAATCTTTGGACCACTATTTGTTTTATTACCATTTATTAATACCGGTGTCTCTTTGTAGCAAGGGGGATATTGGACCTCCACAGACACCAGCACCTATGAGCTACCGCTTCCCCCTTGTAGCAATGTCCCATATTTTGTACTGTGCACTTTTTTTTATATAACTTTTTCCATTTTATTTCTTTCCTTTTTATCTGCATCCATTTAACATTCTTGTCCTTTTTCCTGGGGAAAATTGTTTTGCCCCTTCCATGCCAAGTGGATTTGGCAGGATGGCTTCTCTATAGTGTGCAGCACATAGGCTGGCGTCAGATAAAAATAGGGCAGATCCTGCAAAACAAGCTTTCTACATGCACAACCCAATTCACCTCGGATCACCCAGCGGCTGCCATCAGACTCTAATCAGCACATCCGCCTAGCTTTGCCGCGATACACCGCTCTGATATTGCTGCCCTGGTGGAGACATCGCCATTCAAAATCTGGGAAAGCTGGGTGACCACAACCTGTAGGGCTGGACCCCCAAAGGGGAGATCACCTGAGCACGAATCCACCTGGATCCACCAAGATAAGGGTGGGCACGGCAGAGGGTGCACAGAGATTTATGGGAGATATATAATCTATATCAGTACAGACCAAAAGTTTGGACACACCTTCTCATTCAAAGAGTTTTCTTTATTTTCATGCCTCTGAAAATTGTAGATTCACATTGAAGGCATCAAAACTATGAATTATCACATGTGGAATGAAATACTTAAAGTGTGAAACAACTGAAAATATGTCTTATATTCTAGGTTCTTCACAGTAGCCACCTTTTGCTTTGATTACTGCTTTGCACACTCTTGGCATTCTCTTGATGAGCTTCAATAGGTAGTCACCGGAAATGGTTTTCCAACAGTCTTGAAGGAGTTCCCAGAGATGCTTAGCACTTATTGGCCCGCCCAATAGAAGCAAAGGGGCGGAGATGAGTGGCCGGAACATCCCGCCCACCTCCTTCCTTCCTCATAGCGGCCGGAGGCAGGTAAGGAGAGGTTCCTCGTTCCTGCGGCGTCACACATAGCGATGTGTGCTGCCGCAGGAGCGACTAACTACATCATTACTGCTGCAGTAACGATAATCGAGAATGGACACCCATGTCACCGATGAGCGATTTTGCACGTTTTTGCAACGATACAAAATCGCTCATCGGTGTCACACGCAACGGCATCGCGCTAATGCGGCCGGATGTGCGTCACAAATTCCGTGACCCCAACGACTCCACATTAGCGATGTCGCAGCGTGTAAAGCCCCCTTTAGTCAAATAGCCCTTACACAGTCTGGAGGTGTGTTTTGGGGTCATTGTCCTGTTGAAAAATAAATGATGGTCCAACTAAACGCAAGCCGGATGGAATAGCACGCCGCTGCAAGATGCTGTGGTAGCCATGCTGGTTCAGTATGCCTTCAATTTTGAATAAATCCCCAACAGTGTCACCAGCAAAGCCCCCCACACCATCACACCTCCTCCTCCATGCTTCACGGTGGGAACCAGCCATGTAGAGTCCATCCGTTCACCTTTTCTACAAAGACACGGTGGTTGGATCCAAAGATCTCAAATTTGGACTCTTCAGACCAAAGCACAGATTTCCACTGGTCTAATGTCCATTCCTTTTGTTGAGATATAGATAGATAGATATAGATAGAGATATATAATCTCTCGATGTATGTATGTATGTATGTATGTATGTATGTATGTATATATATATAGATATATACACACACATGATATACATGTGTGTACATATAATAGTTATATTATTTTAAATATTTTATTATTATTGGTATTTTTATATTTTTATTATTATTTTAGTTATTTATCTTAGTTATTTATTTATTTTTTTAATTTGCATTTTTTCTTTTCTCTCCTATTTAGTCGGCCATGGCCAGAGCGAAGGAGACAGGATGACTGTGTCTGATTTCCAGATCTATGTCAGGGACGGCTTGCAGCACGTGGACCTCATGAGAAAAGCCTTTCCAGATCTGCCCATGTTCATTTGCGGACACTCCATGGTAAGACCACCCCCCACCCCTTTCCCCCCAAAGGACTGCAGTCACAGTATAGAACCACCCAGATGGACCAGTACAACCAGTTGCTGAATATCTTCCTTTACTGACAGCAAGCAGAGATTTTGAAAAGTGTAGAATTTGCAGAAACCATCCCTGCCCCTTTAACAGCTTGGGATGGGGGGTAACGTGGCCGCTCCTCACGTTTTCCTTTCTTCTGATGACTTCGTCATAAAACATTTAAACATTAAAGCCCCCGTGCGTCCATTAATTAATAATGAGCGGGTGATCAGGCGTGAAAGATGTCTTGGACTGGAATTCTGTTTCTTGAGCTCTGTTTAAGACGACCTGCAAGCCTGCTGAAATGACCCCTATAACATCTGCGACATTAATAACTGCCCTGCCCCCATCTACCCATTATTAGAAGATTTACAAAGCACTTCCCCTTTAAATATTTTTGATTTATATGCATCTGTTTATTTTTTAAATATATAAAATTAAAATTCTTGGCTACTTTCTTCCAAAAAGATGGCCACCCTGGTCTACTGGTTGTGTATGGTATTGCACAATATCTCATTTACTCTATTGAAGTGAATGGTGCTGAGCTGCAATACCAAATATGACCAGTGCAAAGTGGTGGCGCTGTTTGTTTTTTTTTTGTTTTTTTTTTATTTATTCTGCACAATACAATTAATTCTGCTTCTGAAAACCTGTTATGGACTCTATATGGGCAGATAGATGTATGTCTTTTTTTATTCCAGGGTGGTGCAATTAGCATTTTAATGGCTAACGAGCGGCCGACGGAGTTTTCTGGTGTCATCTTGATTTCCCCATTGGTTTTACCAAATCCCGAATCAGCTACGTCATTCAAGGTGAGTCCGTCCTCCAGGGTCCTGAGGGATCCTTTCTGGGAGAGCAACAACCACACCCAGTATTCCTTTATATAGATTCTTAAAGAGCACCTGTCATCAGGATTCAGCACTATAAAGTAAATATGTGGCCATAACGGCGCTGAGATTCTGATTACATGGAAACCAGCAGTGAAGGAATCCGAAGTTTGGTTGCTGAATAATCTTCCTCTAAAGTTTTCATGGTGGCGTAATCCGTGCATCGGGACTTGGGTAGGGTCTTATTGTTCTTCTCAGACTGCCTCCTCTGTTTCTTCTACAGGTCACTGATTATCCTTCTGCGCCACCATGATTGCGGTGGGCAACACGTGCACAGTGTGATTCTACATGCCGTCTGCAAGTTTTCAATAAAAGTACACCAGATGCGGCGCATGCGCAGATCGAGCTTTCAGCTCCATGTTTTTGCCATTAAGCTGAAATCTCAGTCTTCGCATGCGCTACATCAAGCACCATTGTATTAAAGACAGTCTGTAGAATCATACTGCGCACAGTCTTCAGTAAAATTGGCACCAGATGAGGCGCATGCGCAGATTCAGAGTTTGCCTTAATGGCGAAGTAACTGAGCTGAAATCTCAGGCTGTGCATGCGCCTCATCCGGCACCATTTTATTGAAGACAGTCTGTAAAATGACACTGCACACACAGTCTTCTTGCGCCGGATGCGGCACATGTGCAGATCGAGATTTTGGCTTAATGGCGAGGTCATCGAGCTTAAATCTCCGCAATTATGACAGCGGATGTGCAGAGTTTCAAAAATGAGGCAGGTTACTTAATCAGAGACCAGTAGAAGAAACAGAGGAGGCAGACGGAGAAGACCCTGCACCCCAAGTCCTGCCCCGATCCACGGATGACATCACCAAGAATATTTTAGAAAAATATAATTTGCATAATAATTTGGAACATGGTGTATTTACACTATAGTTCTAAATCCTGCTGACCAATTCTCTTTAAAGGGATGGTCTCGAGAAAGCAGCCTTATTTTGGACATTCTCTTAAATGTGAACCGCCTGCCATAGAAAGATAAAGTGTTATTGGCGGTCTAAGAAATGGAGGGACTTGTTTCGTAAGTTTGGCGATTTCTAGTGTTCACATGGATTCAGGCTTCCTATGCAGCTATGGTGCATTGTTACAACCTGCATGCCAAATATATGCCATTTTGCCGCAATTTAAGGAAAAAATAGTAAGACCTATATATAACTCTCGCCCTCGCGCTCCCTCCCTCTCGCTCTCGCTCCCTCTCGCTCCCTCTCGCTCTCCCTCCCGCTCCCTCCCGCTCCCTCCCGCTCCCTCTCGCTCCCTCTCGCTCCCTCTCGCTCCCTCTCGCTCCCTCTCGCTCCCTCTCGCTCCCTCTCGCTCCCTCTCGCTCACTCTCGCTCACTCTCCCTCTCGCTCACTCTCCCTCTCGCTCACTCTCCCTCTCGCTCACTCTCCCTCTCGCTCACTCTCCCTCTCGCTCACTCTCCCTCTCGCTCACTCTCCCTCTCGCTCACTCTCCCTCTCGCTCACTCTCCCTCTCGCTCACTCTCCCTCTCGCTCACTCTCCCTCTCGCTCACTCTCCCTCTCGCTCACTCTCGCACCCCCTCTCTCTCTTGCTCCCCCCTCTCTCTCTTGCTCCCCCCTCTCTCTCTTGCACCCCCCTCTCTCTCGCGCTCGTCCCCACTCTCTCTCGCGCTCGTCCCCCTTCTCTCTTGCGCCCCCCCCCTCTCTCTCGTGCTCACTATTAATATATATGTGTGTGTATATACTGTATATATTAATAGAATATATATCAATACATACAGTATATTAATAGAATGCGTAATATATATATATATATATATATATATATATATATATATTAATAGAATATGTGTGTATATGTATATGATAGTAATAGAATGTATCAATATCAATAACATATTAATAGAAATATATATATACTAGAAGGTGGCCCGATTCTACACATCGAGTATTCTAGAATTTACGTATTGTGTAGTTAATGTATGATTTTTGTTTATATATATATATATATATATATATATATATATATATATATATATATATATATATGTTGTTGTGTGTAGTTACCAAGTGTTTGTGTAGGGGCTGTACATGTTCTGGGTGTTGTCTGGGTGTGGCGGGGGGTGAGAGCGGTGTTGTTTGTGTGTTGCGTTATTTGTGGAGCGCTGTGTGTCTGTAGCGTATGTGTGTGTTGCACGGTTTGTGTTTGTGTGTGTGTGTGTGTGTTTTGGGGGGAGGTATGTTTTGTGCAATGTGTGTGTTGTGCGGTATGTGCGTATATTTGTGTGTGCCGCGGTGTTTGTGTGTTGGGAGTTGTGTATGTGCGGCGTTGTCTGTGTGGGTGTCTGTGTAGGGCAGTGTTTGTGGTTCCCAGTGTGTGTGGTGTGTTGTGCAGTGCGTGTGTGGGTGTGTGTGTGTGTGTGTTTTGGGGGGAGGTGTGCACCCCCCATCGTGCTCCATCCCCAATGCTGCGCACCCCCCATTGTGCTCCATCCCCCCATGCTGCGCATTCCCCATCGTGCTCTATCCCCCATGCTGCGCACTCCCCATCGTGCTCTATCCCCCATGCTGCGCATTCCCCATTGTGCTCCATCCGCCATGCTGCGCATTCCCCATTGTGCTCCATCCGCCATGCTGCGCATTCCCCATTGTGCTCCATCCCCCATGCTGCGCACTCCCCATCGTGCTCCATCCCCCATGCTGCGCACTCCCCATCGTTCTCCATCCCCCATGCTGCGCACTCCCCATCGTGCTCCATCCCCCATGCTGCGCACTCCCCATCGTTCTCCATCCCCCATGCTGCGCACTCCCCATCGTTCTCCATCCCCCATGCTGCGCACTCCCCATCGTGCTCCATCCCCCATGCTGCGCACTCCCCATCGTGCTCCATCCCCCATGCTGCGCACTCCCCATCGTGCTCCATCCCCCATGCTGCGCACTCCCCATCGTGCTCCATCCCCCATGCTGCGCACTCCCCATCGTGCTCCATCCCCCATGCTGCGCACTCCCCATCGTGCTCCATCCCCCATGCTGCGCACTCCCCATCGTGCTCCATCCCCCATGCTGCGCACTCCCCATCGTGCTCCATCCCCCATGCAGCGCACTCCCCATCGTGCTCCATCCTCCATGCTGCGCACTCCCCATCGTGCTCCATCCCCCATGCTGCGCACTCCCCATCGTGCTCCATCCCCCATGCTGCGCACTCCCCATCGTGCTCCATCCCCCATGCTGCGCACTCCCCATCGTGCTCCATCCCCCATGCTGCGCACTCCCCATCGTGCTCCATCCCCCATGCTGCGCACTCCCCATCGTGCTCCATCCCCCATGCTGCGCACTCCCCATCGTGCTCCATCCCCCATGCTGCGCACTCCCCATCGTGCTCCATCCCCCATGCAGCGCACTCCCCATCGTGCTCCATCCTCCATGCTGCGCACTCCCCATCGTGCTCCATCCCCCATGCTGCGCACCCCCCATCGTGCTCCATCCCCCATGCTGCGCACCCCCCATCGTGCTCCATCCCCCATGCTGCGCACTCCCCATCGTGCTCCATCCCCCATGCTGCGCACTCCACATCGTGTTCCACAGTCACACATCAGACGGTATACATGCACACATCTGATCGCATACACTCACTCACACACCCCACTTCTCCCTGTGCCCACCGGTGGGCGGTCCCAGCAGCTGTGTTGCACGCCGTGCTCCTCTGCCGACACTCACAGATCCGATCGCATACACTCATACACACTCACTCACACATCAGAACACACTCACACACATCCGATCGCATATGTCGCAGGCGGAGGAGGGGACGCAGCGCTCTCCCACTGCTCGGGTCCGGCTGCTGCTGCGGCCTGCTGCTGCTGCTCGGTGGCTCAAGCGATGGGCCGGATCCCGGGGACTCGAGCGGCGCTCCTCGCCCGTGAGTGAAAGGGGATTGGTTTTTGGGATAGTTTATTGTCCGTGACGCCACCCACGGTTGTGGTGATTTGTTGACACCACCGCTGCTCTGTATGGGGATCCCGGGGACTGATGACAGCAGCAAAGTTGTTGGTTCTCCCCTCCGTCGGTATGGGGTTGTTGTCCCGGGGCCCAGTGATGAGGTGCGTGGTGCAGGGCTTGGTGGGGTGCAGGGACGCGGGGGCAGCGCTGTGCCTTGCGGCACTGTGGTACTCACTCAGCCTGAGACGATGACACAGTTCTCGGTAAAACACACGGCTGGAAAGACGGTTCCCACGGACGGCTGCACTTGCTTTTCCCCAGTAGTTGACGGTCCCTTTTCCTGCACCTAAGATGATGATGGTTGCGATGGGTTCCCACCAGTAACCCGCTCCCCGGCTTGGATATGGGCCGGAGGAGCCCTACTTTGCCCGCAGGCGCTGGCCCTGAGAAACTGGTGCCCTGGCGGTGGCGGTGTCTCTCTGTAACGGTTGGACTGTTGCCTTCAATCGGGACTTGGTGGTTGGGAGACCCAGAGGTCCCCTTCACTAACGGATTTGGCAAATTCATGGCGACTCCTAGCCTTGCCGGGATCCGAAAGGCCCCTGCCACTAGTGCTGACTGCTCTTCGTATATCGCTCCGGTACCGCCGGGCCACCACCCGTCCGCGGTCCTTCCAGCAACCTCCAAGCAGTCACCCCTGCAGACAGTCACCGCCGTCTGCTGACCTTGCTGTCTCTCAGTCTGGGGCACACACCCGGACCAGCTTCAGGCTTTACAAACTGTTCCTTTCCCTTTCCTTCAGCTTCTCTCCTTAGCTCCTCTACCACTTCCTTCTACTTCCTCCTCCTAAACTCATCTGCCTGGTTCTTCCCGCCTCCAGGGCTGTAAACTCCTTGGTGGGCGGAGCCAACCGCCTGGGGCCCACCCCCTGGTGTGGACATCAGCCCCTGGAGGAAGGCAACAAGGATTTTTGGTTAGCCTTGGTGTTCCTAACTGGGGTGTAGGGTGTGGTGGTGTTATGACCTGTGACCCCTGGCTTGCCCAGGGCGTCACACATACACTCTCACACACACACACACACACACACACACACACTGACGATATCGCACATACGCGCTCACACAATCACAACATCCGGAGATACCACATGCTTCCGGCCATGTGATCCTCCGGCAGGTCCTGGAAGGTCACTGCACGCACAGTATCGCCGCCAAGAAGCAAGCGATATCACGGGATGTTGTGAGTGTGTGGATGCGATCTGATGTGTGTGTGTCTGTTCTTATGTGTGTGCGTGTGTGTGTGTGTTCCGCCGCTGCAGGACCTTGATGCGCTCATCTGGGAGCCGGTGTACGCTGGTAACCATGCTACACAATATTACTCGGTGTACCATGGTTACCAGCGTACCCCGCCCCCCCGCTCGCACGGGAGCCCACACCAGCGTACGCCGGCAACCCCAGCAATGCGAGGGTATGTGTCGGCTGGGTTGGCGGCGTACGCTGATGTGGGCTCCCGGGGGTACAGCACTCACCTGGGAGTCGGGGCTCCGTATCGGTTCGGGGAATGCGTGCGGGGGGCGGGGCCAGAGCGAGTGTGCAATGCGTGAGGGGGGCGGGGCGTGGTCGAGTTGCCAATGCGTGCAGGGGGCCGGGGCGAGAGGTCAATCCGTGTGGGGGGTGGAGCCTGGGCGAGCGGCCAATCCGTGCGGGGGCGGAGCCGAGGCGAGCGGCCAATCCGTGCGGGGGGCGGAGCCGAGGAGAGGCGAGCGGCCAATGAGACGCTTGTCGCGGTAAGGACAGAATTTTGGAGCAAGACAGACAGACAGAATAAGGCAATTATATATATATATATATATAGTTATATTTATATTTATTATACATAGAATATATATCTATAGATATGGAGAGCTATATGATAGTATATAATGTGTGTGTCTAATGTCTGTATGTACTCTCTTAACAGGTGTTTGCAGCCAAAATACTGAACCACGTCCTTCCCAACCTCTCTCTCGGCTGCATCGACCCAAACAACGTGTCCCGGAATAAGGAGGAG
This sequence comes from Anomaloglossus baeobatrachus, assembly GCF_048569485.1. NCBI lineage: Eukaryota > Metazoa > Chordata > Amphibia > Anura > Aromobatidae > Anomaloglossus > Anomaloglossus baeobatrachus. The sequence continues at coordinate 42,138,816 of NC_134360.1, forward strand.
GTGCGTGCATTAGGTTTTGTTACTAGTCGGAGGCTTTGAGGATATTTTTCTTTATGCGGGAGATAAGCGGCGCCAGTGGTTACCGTACCTGATCTCTCCACTAGCATACATAGTGCAGCTGTAACCTGGGGGACCTGTGACCTCTTCTTCCTTATGGAATAAACAGTCCTGTTCAGCTTCTCTACACAATGTGGGGGTTTCCATTGTATAAACTGATGTGAACCCCAGATTTTCTGATACTTGAGACCTAGACATAGAGAAACCCCAATCTAGAGACAGAAAACCCTGTGCTGACTCAATTCTCACAGCTGAGGGTTTGCTACAGTTGCATCCAGTGCTCAGCAGCAAATCTCTCTCCTGTTCTTATCGTTTGCTACAATGTATCTGCATCCAGACTGCTTGGGATTGTTTAGACCGGATATAATTCTAACAATTTTCATTCTCACTCATTGCATTCACTACCAGCAAGCAGAGATCTTGAAAATGGTGAGAAATTAAAAGTGTGTTAGAAAGTTGCAGAACTTTATTGCGCAGTGAATTGTCAGATATTTACCTTTTATATTGTACATTCTTACTATAAACCATCCGCAATTGCGTCTATATCATACAGCAGGTCCGGGGGCTACTGATCCCCCCCCCCCCTAACCCCCCCTCCTCCCGTGGTCCTGTATCCTCATTCACAACCCATGTGCAATTCATGTTAGCTATAAAATATCTTCCTGCTGTGACATCACGTGGAAACTGTCAGTAGGCTGGTGTCGATGGGTCTTATTCTGTTGTGTGACTCTATCTATTACTAAGTGGATCAATAATATCTTAATACTTCCTGCAAAAAGACTACATCACCCATCAGAGTCTAGGACAGGGCATGGACTACTCCCCCCACTCTCCTTATGCAGTATGGGTATCATGCGATTTGCAGTCTCTTCCAGTTTATGCTGCAGCCGGTGGTACAAGGGGTTAAAGAGGTCATGTGGCAGTAAATTATACATCCTCATCCATATTTTACAGGCGGCGTCCTGCCTCAGATCTCAGCTGATGGCTCATTACGGGGAGTCGGGCTCCCGGCCGCGCGGCTCAGTATATACAGTAAATGGAGATCTGGGCAAGCGGCGCTGCTCCTCATCAGTGTCACACCGAGGGCGGCGGGAAAGTGGCTCAGCCCACGGTATCACATAGCATAGGATCAGATATACAGCTCAGCACGCGGTATCACACAGGACACGGATTAGATACACAGCATCACAAAGGATAGGATCAGATGCACAGCTCAGAACACGGTATCACACAGGACAAGATTAGATACACAGTATCACACAAAATAGAATTAGATACACAGCTCAGCAGAGAGTATATCACACTAGACAGGATTAGATACACGGCTCAGCATGTGGTATAATAAAACAGGATTAGATACACAGCTGAGCAGACAGTATCACACAGGATAGGATTAGATATACAGTATCACACAGGACAGGATTAGATACACAGCTCAGCAGACGGTATCACACAACAGGATTAGATACTCAGCTCAGCAGACCGTATCACACAGGATAGGATTAGATACACATCTGAGCACACAGTATCACACAGGATAGGATTAGATACAGCAGCTCAGCAAACGGTATCACACAGGACAGGATTAGATGCACAGCTCAGCACGTGGTATCACACAACAGGATTAGATGCTCAGCACACAGTATCACACAGGACAGGATTAGATACACTGCTCAGACAGTATCACACAGGACATGATTAGATACACAGCTAAGCACACAGTATCACACAGGATAGGATTAGATACAACAGCTCAGCAGACGGTATCACACAGGACAGGATTAGATGCACAGCTCAGCACATGGTATCACACAACAGGATTAGATACTCAGCACACACTATCACACAGGACAGGATTAGATACACAGCTCAGCAGACGGTATCACACAACAGGATTAGATACACAGCTCAGCAGACCGTATCACACAGGATAGGATTAGATACACATCTGAGCACACAGTATCACACAGGATAGGATTAGATACAGCAGCTCAGCAAACGGTATCACACAGGACAGGATTAGATGCACAGCTCAGCACGTGGTATCACACAACAGGATTAGATGCTCAGCACACAGTATCACACAGGACAGGATTAGATACACTGCTCAGACAGTATCACACAGGACATGATTAGATACACAGCTAAGCACACAGTATCACACAGGATAGGATTAGATACAACAGCTCAGCAGACGGTATCACACAGGACAGGATTAGATGCACAGCTCAGCACATGGTATCACACAACAGGATTAGATACTCAGCACACACTATCACACAGGACAGGATTAGATACACAACTCAGCAGACGGTATCATACAGGACAGGATAAGATACACAGCTGAGCAGACAGTATCACATTGGATAGGATTAGATACACAGATCAGCAGACAGTATCACACAAGACAGTATTAGTTACACAGCTCAGAATACAGTATCACAAAGGATATGATTAGATACACTGCTCAGCAGACAGTATCACACAGGATAGGATTAGATACATGGCTCAGTAGACCGTATAACACATAAGATTAGATGCATAGCTCAGCAGGCAGTATCACACTGGATAGGATTAGATGCATAGCTCAGCAAGCAGTATCACACAGGGCAGGATTGGATACAGAGGACAGGATTAGATTCACAGCTCAACAGACAGGATCACACAGGACAGGATTAGATACACTTGTTTTTCTCCATTCAGTCCTTATATTATATACACTAATGTTACATGTTGGGGAAATTAATGTAGTTCTCTGAAACAGTATCAATCATATAAGTTTGGATACATTTTTCAAAGGCTTAGATACAGTAGCCCAGTAGCCAATACCATTGGCTGATGTCAAAGAGTTGAAATGTCATGAATTGAGAATGTAATGGATGGAGAAGGTATACAAAGCCGGGATGCCCAGAATGCTCCTGTGCATTTTGTCTCAGCCAGGAATGGGTTAACCTTCAAAGAATCAAAAAATGAGAATGGCTTGTGCCGGTGTGGGGTCACTTTGTGGCCGGCAGCTGTCAGACATTCTGGAGGAGTCATTTCACGGCTGTGAAGCAGATGACAGCCGGGTCTGTTGTGAGAATAACTGAATGTGACAGCTGCTAATGCGCTCGCTCCGCCTGTCTCACCTGTGCTGAAAACTATACCGCCATATAACAGATTACCGCCAAATCTGATTACTATGGCTGTATGGGAAAATGCGTGAGAAATGCCTGGTGTCCTCGCCTCTTCTCTGCTATCAGCCGGTGCCCATGCATTGCCCCCGGATGTCCCGGATATCCTGGCACAGACACGTCACTGCTGCTCTGCTCCATCCTCCTTTTTCGCATCGGTCGGCTTTACTAATCAGATTTTTCTATATTGTGAAATGTCTTCTCTACAGAAAATGTCACTGCTGCCTTTTCTCCATCCAGGTGGAGTCGTACGCCACGGACCCTTTGGTTTACCACAGAGGGATGAAGGTTTCTTTTGGGGTTCAGCTCCTCAATGCCACGGCGCGGGTGGAGAAGGCGCTTCCTCATTTTAAGCTGCCCCTGTTGCTTTTCCACGGCACTGCGGACAAGCTGTGTGACATCCGGGGCTCACACCTCATGATGGACACCATTCCCAGCGAGGACAAGACACTAAAGGTGAGGAGAGGATTTTACCCCTAAACTCCGATTTTGTGTCTCCTGGAGTAAAGTTGATGGAGGTGTTTGTCTGCTAGCGGCCCTCACTGTCCGTTATAACCAGGTGACCCACAATGTAGATGACCCATCTTAGGGAAAGCTAGAGCTCCGTTTCCCGGTCGGATAATATGATGTGAATATACTGTATTTTTTCGTTTTATAAGACGCACCCCAAATTTAAAGATTTTAAAAAAAAGGGGATCAGTCTTGTACTCCGGTGGTGTCTTACCGGAGGGGGGGCAGCAGCGGTGGTGAAGTGGGGTCACAGGAGGCAGGGGCTTTGCTAGAGTACGGCGATGCTTCAGGCACTGCAGTGGTGGCTGTGCTGGCTGCAGGTTTCCTTGCTGGCTGTGTGGAGCTGGGTGGTGCGGCGGGTGCCACAGATGCTCTGTTTGCGGTGCAGGCTTCAAAGAAATGGCGCCCAGAGTCGGTGTGTGCGCAGATTGAGCTCTCGGCTCATTGACAAGCTGAGATCTCATCTGCGCACGCGCACATCTGGGTGCCATTTTCCTTAAGTCTGCTGCTGGGAAATCAATGGGCTGGCGAGTGTGTAGAGGAGATCTTGAGCCGAGAGCTCCATCTGTGCACGTGCTGACTCCAGGTGCCATTATTTAATGCCCGAACCGCCAACAGAGCATCTCATTTTCCGCACTTCCCTGCTCCAAACAGCCCCCCTTCCGCGGCCAGCGCAGCCCCCCTTCCGCGGCCAGCGCAGCCCCCCTTCCGCGGCCAGCGCAGCCCCCCTTCCGCGGCCAGCGCAGCCCCCCTTCCGCGGCCAGCGCAGCCCCCCTTCCGCGGCCAGAGCAGCCCCCCTTCCGTGGCCAGCGCAGCCCCCCTTCCGCGGCCAGCGCAGCCCCCCTTCCGCGGCCAGCGCAGCCCCCCTTCCGCGGCCAGCGCAGCCCCCCTTCCGCGGCCAGCGCAGCCCCCCTTCCGCGGCCAGCGCAGCCCCCCCCTCCGCAGCCAGCGCAGCCCCCCCCCACCGCAGCCAGCACAGCCCCCCCACCGCAGCCAGCACAGCCCCCCCACCGCAGCCAGCACAGCCCCCCCACCGCAGCCAGCACAGCCCCCCCACCGCAGCCAGCACAGCCCCCCCCACCGCAGCCAGCACAGCCCCCCCCCTACCACAGCCAGCACAGCCCCCCCCTACCGCAGCCAGCACAGCCCCCCCCACCGCAGCCAGCACAGCCCCCCCCTACCGCAGCCAGCACTGCCCCCCCACCGCAGCCAGCACAGCCCCCCCCCTACCGCAGCCAGCACTGCCCCCCTACCGCAGCCAGCACTGCCCCCCCACCGCAGCCAGCACAGCCCCCCCACCGCAGCCAGCACAGCCCCCCCACCGCAGCCAGCACAGCCCCCCCCACCGCAGCCAGCACAGCCCCCCCCACCGCAAGCCAGCACAGCCCCCCCCCCACCGCAGCCAGCACAGCCCCCCCCCCACCGCAGCCAGCACAGCCCCTCCCCTCGGCAGCCAGCACAGCCCCCCTCGGCAGCCAGCACAGCCCCCCTCGGCAGCCAGCACAGCCCCCCTCGGCAGCCAGCACAGCCCCCCTCGGCAGCCAGCACAGGCCCCCTCGGCAGCCAGCACAGGCCCCCTCGGCAGCCAGCACAGGCCCCCTCGGCAGCCAGCACAGGCCCCCTCGGCAGCCAGCACAGGCCCCCTCGGCAGCCAGCACAGGCCCCCTCGGCAGCCAGCACAGGCCCCCTCGGCAGCCAGCACAGGCCCCCTCGGCAGCCAGCACAGGCCCCCTCGGCAGCCAGCACAGGCCCCCTCGGCAGCCAGCACAGGCCCCCTCGGCAGCCAGCACAGGCCCCCTCGGCAGCCAGCACAGGCCCCCTCGGCAGCCAGCACAGCCCCCATTCTCCACCCCCCAGTAAGCTACATTCGCACCCCTCATTTTCCTCCCAAATTTTTGTGAGGAATAGTGTGTCTTATAATTCGAAAAATACGGTATATATGTTCTTAAATACTTGCGCCACCTCTGCACCGTTGGCAACCAGACGCTACACGGTTCCTCAGCACCTTGCTAGAAGGATTCAGGTCTTTCCGTGATTGAATCCAGATGTCGGGGTCTGTACTTCAGCCAAAATCTAAACCCTGAATAGTAAATACAATCTGTGCGATATAAATAATGTATCACACATAGAGGATGACAAAGCGAGGGAGCACTCCGACCTCAGAGAGAGGGCCAGATGACCTGGATGATTCTGCTATTAATGAGGTAACAAACATAACATGTTACATTCCCGTATCGCCCCATATCGTAATATGGCTGATTCTTTTCCACTCACAACCAAAGACACAGGAATAATTGTGCCGACTCTTAGAATCTAAGGGTCAAGTAACCTGTATAAGTCCTGATCAGACGTCCCAAAGTGCACCGTTACCTAATTAAAAAAAATAAATAAATAACTTCTGCTTTACTCTATCGGGAGAGGTTTATAGTATATGTCTATTACGTCACCACCTAGTGGTTGTAATATGGATTGCAGGGTTTTGATAGCAATAGTATGTGGACATTATACCAGTAGCAATTTGGAGTTTTTTAAGGCACATCAGTATGGAGATGTGAGAATACTAAATATATGTTTACTTCTGCAGACCTATGATAAAGGATTTCACGCTTTGCACAAAGAACTGCCCGAGGTGACTAGCTCCGTATTCCAAGAGATCGAGAGATGGATCCTCCAGAGGCTCGAAGCTACGGGAGCTGCTCCATCCGATGCAGGTCCTGCTCACAGTACTTAGGAATGTCCTGCGAGATTGCACCAATAAAGTCCGTTTCCTCCTGGACAAGCCTCCAGCCAGTCCGGTCATCTTCCCGCTGACTTCCCCTTTGTCCAAATTACTCCTAACGCCTCCTACCCTTACACTTCCCAGCCGAACCCAAGAATGACTCCTCCATAATGTGCTTCTGCATAACTCTTTGAGATTGACTTCGTTAATTCAAGTATAACTCTTTTAAAGAATCTGGAGAAAGGACACAAAAAAATCAACCTTTTCCAGGACACTCAAGACCTCCTGGCAAGATGCAAAAAGTACACACGGACGGTCCTGATGTAGTGCGTAAGGAAACCTGGAACATCCTGATGTAATGTGGAAGGGAAATCCAGTCCAGCCTGACGTAGTGCGGAAAGGACACGCGGTCGCCCTGACGTAGTGCGGAAAGGACACGCGGTCGCCCTGACGTAGTGCGGAAAGGACACGCGGTCGCCCTGACGTAGTGCGGAAAGGACACACGGTCGCCCTGACGTAGTGCGGAAAGGACACACGGTCGCCCTGACGTAGTGCGGAAAGGACACACGGTCGCCCTGACGTAGTGCGGAAAGGACGCCCGGTCGCCCTGACGTAGTGCGGAAAGGTCGCCCTGACGTAGTGCGGAAAGGACGCCCGGTCGCCCTGACGTAGTGCGCAAAGGACACCCGGTCGCCCTGACGTAGTGCGGAAAGGACACCCAGTCGCCCTGACGTAGTGCGGAAAGGACGCCCGGTCGCCCTGACGTAGTGCGGAAAGGACGCCCGGTCGCCCTGACGTAGTGCGGAAAGGACGCCCGGGTCGCCCTGACGTAGTGCGGAAAGGACACCCGGTCGCCCTGACGTAGTGCGCAAAGGTCGCCCGGTCGCCCTGACGTAGTGCGCAAAGGTCGCCCGGTCGCCCTGACGTAGTGCGCAAAGGCCGCCCGGTCCCCCTGACGTAGTACGGAAAGGACACGCGGTCGCCCTGACGTAGTGCGGAAAGGACGCCCGGTCGCCCTGACGTAGTGCGCAAAGGCCGCCCGGTCGCCCTGACGTAGTGCGCAAAGGCCGCCCGGTCGCCCTGACGTAGTGCGCAAAGGCCGCCCGGTCGCCCTGACGTAGTGCGCAAAGGCCGCCCGGTCGCCCTGACGTAGTGCGCAAAGGCCGCCCGGTCGCCCTGACGTAGTGCGCAAAGGCCGCCCGGTCGCCCTGACGTAGTGCGCAAAGGCCGCCCGGTCGCCCTGACGTAGTGCGCAAAGGCCGCCCGGTCGCCCTGACGTAGTGCGCAAAGGCCGCCCGGTCCCCCTGACGTAGTGCGGAAAGGACACCCGGTCGCCCTGACGTAGTGCGGAAAGGACACCCGGTCGCCCTGACGTAGTGCGGAAAGGACACCCGGTCGCCCTGACGTGGAGTGGAAAGGCCGCCTTGACGTAGCGCCGAAAAGGGACCCAAGATATCCTGCTACTGGGCAAAAAGGGAAATCGAGACATCCCGACATGGAGTAGAAATACACCTGGACATGCCGGCGTGCTGAAAAAGCATCCCAATGTGCTGTGGAGAGGACACCTGAGCCATGCAGAAAAGCCACCCATTACTTCCCAGTTCAAAACAGAAAGGACACCTGGGAC